>NW_027106425.1:123671-128811 GCF_000696795.3 Halyomorpha halys | reverse complement strand
GGCTCTGCGACTCCCACACCGTAGTTGTACAGTTAGTCACTGTCGTAGGGGAAATTTACCTTGTCAGTATGTACTGTCAGGTATCCCTTGCGCTGGATGGCTTCTTAGAACGACTACGGAGGATCGGTGCTGCGAGGGAGGAAGGTGATCGCATGCCTGGATAGCAATGCGAAGAACCCCCTCTGGGGTGGTACCGTACTGGATGGCCGTGGGGAAGACATGGCTGAATGTATAGATGAATTGGGTTGGGAATGGCTGAATGACGGCAGGCTTCCTACGTTCTCCGGCCCTAGTGGGGACAGATTCATCGATCTGACCCTGGCATCAGGAGAAATCCTGCGTCAGGTTCGGCATTGGTACGTGGATGACTGTACCTCTAGCATGCATAGGTTGTGCGCCTTTCCTGTCGGCGAGGGAGCGACCCGCTCGCGGGCCCTACGAAGGGATCGGGCTCGCTTCTGCCTGCAGAAAGCGAACTGGATCCACTTCAGGGAGCTCCTCAAGGACAGCAAAGACAGTATGACAGATTTTGGTGTGCATGACAGAAGGAGTGTGGCCGTGTTCTCCAGGGCGGTCGAACGGTGGCTGCTGACTTGTGTAACACAGGCCATACCACATGTCTACAGACGACTGAATGCAGTCAACTTGTGGACCCCTGAATTAGCCCGGCTCAAACAGAGTGTACTCTGCGCGAGACGGGCATATCAGCGAGAAAAGGAAGCCGGCCATAGGTTTGAATGTAGGAGAGAATGGGTTGGTCTCAGAGGCAGGTGTAAACGAGAGGTACGAAAGGTGAGAGAAGACAGTTGGAGCTCATTCGTAGACCAAGCTGCTATATAGAGGGATAATGGAGAGCTGGGAGGAAGATGAGGGAGGCGGGGAGGATAATCCAAATGAGTATGGAGTGGGCCGGGCAAGCAGGGGGTTGTTGGCAGCGGTGATCCGCGGGTTGGTGGGGGAGATTACGTCTCCCTCGTTGGCACCGGTTCTCCGCCGTCTCATCCTTCTTGCTGAGGAGGCCCTTGCGGGTTCCCCTGTTGGTAGTCGGCTGGCTAGGGTGATCTCTGATTGGATGGCTGAGCGGCTGCCGCGTGGGGCTCTGGGATGTGCCCTATCGGTGTGCAGAGGAACGGGAGGTTCGCCCAGAGAATCGCAGGACACAGTATGCACGTCTAAAGGAGTTGTGGAAAAAGGATAAGATAGCGGGCGCCCAAGAAGTCCTTGGATCAGAGCGTGGGCACTCCTGAGGCCCTGCGTGATTACTAAGCCCCCATTGTGGAGAGTCCCTCGAACCCTTGGAGTGGTGAGACGGTTAGGGGACCAAGGGTGGCGCCTGGTGCCAATGTTTGGACGCCGCTGACGAAGAGCGAGGTTCTCGGGTTGTCCCCAGATCGGGGGTTGGCGCCGGGGTTGGATGGGGTGCTCCCTTCTGCATGGAGGGGAGCCCCATGGAGAATGAGAGCGTTGATCTTCGACCTGATCATGTGGGAAGGGCGAATGCCCGCCTCGCTGCTCAGGGCGAGGGTCACGATGATTCCCAAGGTTGAGACGATTACTGACCCGGGTGGCTATCGGCCGATTTCGGTTTCGTTTGCGGTTGTCGGACATTGGCACAGAATATTGGCAGTGAAGATGGAAAAGGTAATCTCCCATGTTCCTGCGCAGAAGGGCTTCATCAGAGTATTCGATGGGGTGGCACACAATATTTTCATGTTGGACGCCGTTCTGCGACAGGGGTGGAGGAGGCGGAGGTCTCTCTGCCTTTTTATCCTTGATGTTCGGAAGGCGTTCGACAGTGTAAGTCACCAGGCGGTTCGAGAAGTGCTCTCTGCGAGAGGGATACAGCGCGAATTGCTGGAGTATATCTCGTCTATGTATGCCGACTCTGCCTCCGTTATTGTTAGCGGAGGGAGGAAGGCCACTGAGATGAGACCGGCCAGGGGTGTGAGGCAGGGTGATCCATTGTCCCCACTCCTCTTTAACTTCGTAATGGACCATGTCCTTGGGGTGCTGCCGCCTAGGGTTGGTTTCATGCTTGGTGGAGTCAGGGTCTCCGCCTTGGCATATGCCGACGATGTGGTCTTGGTGGCTTCCTCGGTCCGTGGAATGGAGTGTATGCTGAGAGGAATGGAAGAGGGGCAGGAGCAATGCGGTTTGCTGCTCAATCCTAATAAGTTCTTGTCTCTCGTGCTCACTCCTGGCGGTAAGAGGAAGGTTATCAAGCTTGTGGACGGTGTAGGCTTTATGATTGGCGGGGACCGTTTGGCTTCCCGGGTATGCCCGACGGGTGGGAGTACCTCGGGGTGCGATTCAATTGCATGGGAGTCTGTAAAGTTGAAGTGGATTTGGAGGGTGGAATTAATAGAATTAGTGGGGCCCCACTCAAACCACAGCAGAAATATGTATTGTTGAGGGACTTTTTGATTCCTGGAGCTCTCCATAGACTGCGTGTGGCTCCCAAGCCCTTGTTGAGGAGGTTAGATGTCGGGATTAGGGCGGCACTGCGGGGTTGGCTCCATCTCCCTAAGGATGTTCCGTGTGCCATGTTCCACGCTCCCCTTGGGTATGGTGGGCTTAGTTGGTCGGTGCCATACTGGAGGGAGGCCCGATTCTCGTCGATAACTGTTGGGCTTGAGGAGGGTGGCCTGTCGGAAGATGTGCGCCGAACCCTTGGGAGCGAATTTCCGTCTGGAGAGGTTCCGCCGGCGCTGGGCGGAGGGGAGAGTGACGCACTGGAGAATGCGGTGGATGGGGTTGATTTGAGGGGCGTATGGAAGGTCAGGGAATCTGTAAGTTGGATATACGGGAATGCGGATCACCTGACCGGCTCAGAGTATGTCCGGTTACTGCGTCTTTACTGCGGCGCGCTTCCGACGAGTATGAGAATGACGAGGGGCATCAGGAGGATGGAGTATGATGTGAATTGCAGGATGGGATGCAAGACCCAGGAGACTGCTGCCCACGTAATTCAAAGATGCCCTGTGTCACATGGTGGTAGAATTTTGAGGCATCATGCAGTTGTGAGGTTCATAGAAGAAAATTTTAGAAGAAGAGGGCATGATGTCCAGCCCTGGAAGAAGTGTTTTGTTTTTTGTTCTGTAACGAATAGGCAAATTATGGTTTGGAAAATAAGGCGAAAGTATAGGTCATAATTTTATTTCGTATTGCTTAGCGTGTGTTTTTTTGTTGTTTTTTTATGTGTTATGTAGTAGTGTATTGATGGTTCCCCTTTAGAGGCCAAAAAGAAATAGGCCTCTAATCTAAATTGGATCATTGTTTGGATGTGGGCAATTCAAATTGGTAAAGAGCGACTTGTCGCAAAATGACCCCTTCAGGGTCTACCTGGGGTTTAGGGAGCCCTTTTTTAAATAAAACGTATATAGGCCCAGAAGTATGCTCGATCATGGCCCCGGAGAAGGCCCCTCTTACTTGTAAATATTATAAAAAACGTTGAAAATCTCAACTAATAAATATTGTCTATAGCCAAATGCCTCGTCATCTAATTAGTTAATCTTATCTGCTGCCCACGTAATTCAAAGATGCCCCGCGTCACATGGTGGTTGAATTTTGAGGCATCATGCCGCAGTGAAGTTCATAGAAGAAAATTTTAGAAGAAGAAGATCAGGGCATGATGTCAATAGAGAGACCACCATTACCCACGGCGATAGGAAGAAACGCCCTGATCTGATTGTAGCCAATAAAGACCTGGCCCGGATTCTCGATGCCCAGGTTGTAAGCTGTAAGCTAGATCTGGACCAGGCGGGGCAGGTGAAGATGGAGAGCCATGGGCAGCCGTGGGTCATCAAAGCTATGTCCGAGATGACTGGTGTTCCCCGAGAAAAGATCGAAGTGTTCCCGGTGACTTTATCCTGAAAAGGAATCTGGGCGAAGAACTCTGCCAGGGAATTAAGAAGGCTGGGAGTCAATAAGCAAGCATTAGGATGGATCACAGAGCGAGTCGTAAGGGGATCAGTAATTTCTTTCTCGAGGTGGAGAGGAAGAGCGGATGCAGCACTCGTCGGAAGCCAGGAACCGGAAGGAGAGGCGGCCGTAGGATGGGTCATGGTGTCTTTAGGGCAAAGTTGCATGGATTTGGATTGTCGGTGGATCCGCATTGCGTTTGTGGGTTAGGAGATGAGGATGTGGAGCATGTCCTGTGGATATGCGAGCGATTTAGAGTCCCTAGACAGGAACTATGGGACCACATGAGAGAGACAAACGGAACGGTCGATGCGAGGATGCATAAGCGAGGACATATATCCGGAGTTTTGAAAGTTCTAACTTTTGTTAGAAACGTAATCCGGACATTGGAGGAGGCAGAGCGGCAAGCAATTGGCTTATAGGAGAAGTAATGGGCTGGAGGGTCCAGGGTGATGTCGGGCCTGAGGGCTTGAGGACCAGGCGGAGCGTGTAGAGCCATATTATGGCTCCTAGACTGGTGGGCTTAGGAGTTTTCTCACGTTTGTTATTGTATAATGGAGATTACTGTTAAAACGGAAGGTTACCGACTATGGCCAGTGGAGTAAAGAGGTGGGCCATAGTCTGCCAGACAGGCCAAAGCAACCAGCTAATCCAACGCCCGATGGCAAGGATTAAAATTGGCCAGATAAACATGGATAAGGCACGGATCGTGACCCCAGAAGTGAGAAGTATTGCAAGTTTGATGCGTTAGCGCTGCAGGAACCATATGTTAGCCCCTCCGGTCGTATATTAGTATGGGGCACTGGGACACGGATGGTCGTTGGGTCCGATGCCGAGGAACGACCATGGTGGGCAATCGCTATTCTCAACCCCCAAATTGGTGTTATGATGTTAATTAGGCTTTGAGACTCCCACGCCGTAGTGGTACAGTTGGCCACTGACGTAGGGGAGGTCTATCTAGCGAAACCACGTGCATGGAATGGACTTGGGCGGAAGATGGGTGCGGATATCTCCCCAACCCTAAGCGAAAGTAACAAGCGTTAGTCTCTTACCCACTGCTTGTGGACTTGCCGTACTCTTTTGCTGTGGACGCCTACTGTCACCTCCTCGTGGTGCAAGATGGAAAGGTCGCAAGACCTTCCGAATGACTGTACCTCTAGCATGTATCGGGTTTGCGTTCTTAGAGCGAGTATGAGCTCCTGAAACACTACCTTCGTGA
>NW_027106425.1:117380-119465 GCF_000696795.3 Halyomorpha halys | reverse complement strand
TCTCTCGGGTCCGCCACCCATTCGGGCAATAAGGGACTGGTTCTCAAATGGCACTACGGGTGCAACGCCTGCCCGGCGTCGCATTAGAGGCGGTACCAGGATCGCTCTCAGGAGCGTTGCCTGGAGTAGACGTAGTGGTCGTGTGTTACTGAGGCCACCTGTGGATTACCAGGTTATCTGGCAAAACTCCATAGTTGGAATCGGGCTTGATAGTAGGTATTCCATTCCTTCCTTTCTTTGATGGGGAGACAGTAAAGACGTTAGGTGGTGAAGGCCTTCGGGCTAGTACGTCTCTCTTCGTTTCTGTCTCACCTCCATCGTTCCCACTGTCAGTGTGTACTACACATAGGGGTGCTATGGACCCCTAATAGTCACTTTCTGGGGAGCCCCCCGCGATGGCAAGCACTGCGTCGAGTGCCCACGGATCGGGACGTGGGAGCCCTGAACATACCCGGTAGTAGGTGTACCAGTAGGGGACCGGAACCACAGGAGCTTGAGTATTTTCACTCCAAAAGTGGTATATTTCTGCTAGGAGGGAGTACCCTCCTCCGGAAACGGGGGCGTGCCTAGCAGAAGGAGCTCGGCGTGGGGAGTGGGATTAAACTACTTATGCATGATACACCCAGCCAGGGTGACCTGGCAACCCCAGAAGAAGTAATCGGTGAGGAGGGGCAGGAAAGCGCGGTAGCGCCTATTTCGACCGTCCTTACCGAAGGCGCCGGAAGCAGCAGTGAGCGGTTGCGGTGGTGGGAGAACACGAAGGGGGGAAACACCCCCCAGAGTTTATCCCTGTGAACGAACTTGCCGAATATCTCGAGAAAGCCCTTGGGGACATCACGAGATAAATCGGAAAGACGTTCAACGCGGCAGACAACCGCCATAAGAAATATCTCGACCCACGCGTCGCCTTAATTAAAAAGGTGGCGAATGGGTATGAGCAGGAGTTAAGCCGGCTGCGGTCCAGTTAAACTGGGCCAACTAAACATGGATAGGGCACGGATCGTGACCCCGGAGATCAGAAACGTTGCGGTCCAGCGCAAGCTTGATGTGCTGGCGCTGCAGGAACCGTACGTAAGTCCCGCCGGCCGCATCATAGGATTGGGCATTGGGACTCGACTGGTCGTCGGTTCCAATGCTGAGGAACGACCATGGGCGGCAATTGCCATTATTAATCCACCGTTGGAGGCCACCGTCGCCGGATTGACTTCGGTCAATTCGGTTAACTTGGAGACGGTGAAAACTACGGACACTGTGGTCCGAGTCGTAGCTGAGAAGGTAGAGGCACTGGCGTCTGCCAAGCCTGAGGTGGCCAAGGAAGGAAGGAAGGAAGGGAGTTGGACTGAAGTGGTCCGAAGGAAGAAGGGAAAAAAGGGCCCCCAAGTAGTGGTGGACTTCCCAGGAGAGTGTGCCAACGTGGGAGACATAATCTCCCCCACCAACCCGCGGATCACCGCTGCCAACAACCCCCTGCTTGCCCGGCCCACTCCATACTCATTTGGATTATCCTCCCCGCCTCCCTCATCTTCCTCCCAGCTCTCCATTATCCCTCTATATAGCAGCTTGGTCTACGAATGAGCTCCAACTGTCTTCTCTCACCTTTCGTACCTCTCGTTTACACCTGCCTCTGAGACCAACCCATTCTCTCCTACATTCAAACCTATGGCCGGCTTCCTTTTCTCGCTGATATGCCCGTCTCGCGCAGAGTACACTCTGTTTGAGCCGGGGTAATTCAGGGGTCCACAAGTTGACTGCATTCGGTCGTCTGTAGACATGTGGTATGGCCTGTGTTACACAAGTCAGCAGCCAGCGTTCGACCGCCCTGGTGAGCGCGGCCACACTCCTTCTGTCATGCACACCAAAATCTGTCATACTGTCTTTGCTGTCCTTGAGGAGCTCCCTGAAGTGGATCCAGTTCGCTTTCTGCAGGCAGAAGCGAGCCCGATCCCTTCGGAGGGCCCGCGAGCGGGTAGCTCCCTCGCCGACAGCAAAGGCGCACAACCTATGCATGCTAGAGGTACAGTCATCCACGTACCAATGCCGAACCTGACGCAGGATTTCTCCTGATGCCAGGGTCAGATCGATGAA
>NW_027106425.1:116210-116529 GCF_000696795.3 Halyomorpha halys | reverse complement strand
TATTTATGAAAATAGGAGTGTGCCAAAACGTTGGTAGAGAAGTGTTTTGTTAGTGTGTGAAATTTGAACAAATTCCACCGAGCAGGTTAGGCGGAGTTTAGGAAAAGAGTGGGGCCACGAGGTGGTTTTCACCCCACGTGACTGAAAAAACAAACGGGATCAATTTGTGCAGTAGACGAACGAAAAGAGCACAAAAAACCGAGAAGAACGAATACCTACACGATCCCATTCGGTGCAGTGTACGGTAAGTTGTCGATTTTCAAAGTTTAAAAGGTTAATTGATTGTTGGAGTGAGGTGCCTGGAGTGGCTGGAGTGGTC
>NW_027106425.1:115455-115785 GCF_000696795.3 Halyomorpha halys | reverse complement strand
CAAGCGAGGATGAAGAGGTGTATAGGGCGGTTCCGGGCCCAAGCGACCCCCAAGCGAAGCACGATGCCGGCAAGGAGGATTGGGTCCTGGTAAAAAGGAAGAAAGAGAAGAAGGGGGAACAAAAAGAGGAGAAGAAGGGCAAGTTGACGTTTGCCGGTGTCCCGCAGGTACCTAGAAAAGCAGAGGAGACTGCCACTTATGTGACCTTAGGGCCCAGTCAGCTATTCGCCTCGCCATTGGAGCCGTGGCCAGTGTCACGTCTATCCAACTTTTCGCCTGAACGACCATCTTCTCCAGATGTAGCGGGCATTCCCTGGTGCCCGCACAATG
>NW_027106425.1:115028-115405 GCF_000696795.3 Halyomorpha halys | reverse complement strand
AGACTTTAACGGTGGGTGAAGGAAGAAATAGCCTTCGATGGTAAATTCGGAGATTTCAACGCTGGAGCAAGATGGAAAAGGGTCATCGATGGACTCATCGGTGAATTTAACGCCCGAGAAAGAAAGTAGGTGGCCCTCCAAGGAGAATTTGATAGTCATTAAGGATGGAGATGGGCCCTCAATGTCCGAATCGGACTTCCCAATGACAGATGCGAGTGTTGGGAGGCGAGTGAGCCCCCAGGAGAAGAGGAAAAAGAGGGCTAGAGTGGAAGACTCTCTCTTAGAAGATAGTCCCTTGGAGAAAGCCAGGACCCTAGCTGATGGAATCAGGAAGTACCTGATTCACACTAAGATCAGCTTGAAGAATCAAGAATATA
>NW_027106425.1:109417-113050 GCF_000696795.3 Halyomorpha halys | reverse complement strand
TGCGTACGATCAGTGAATAGCAGTGGAACACCCATGATTGCTTTTGCGGATGATGCCGTGGTGCTGGAGAGTGGCAACTTCCGGAGAGAGCTAGAGGCTAGAATTGAGATGGTAATGGAGGTAGTCTCTGAGTGGACGGTTCAGAGTAAGATGACTTTGTCACCTGAAAAGACCGCCTGCTCAAAGGGAGTTGGGCAGGAAGATGGCCCAGGAGGCCAACTGTACGAGTGGCTTGACGAGCACTAGATTATGTTTCCCACGTGTGATGTCTGGGTCTCATATGGGAAGAAGCTTGGACCCTCAGACACCTGCACGTAGACCGAGTGGTCGGACGTCCCTGCACCGTTTTGCGGTGCGTAGTCTGGCGGCTAGGGCCGTGGGTGTGCCCTGGAGAAGGAGCTCGGCGAAGTGAGACGAAACATAAATATGGATAATCGTGGCATAGAACACACTGAACGAAGAGATTTAAATGAAGGTGCAAAGACAGGCGAGGAAGGGAAGGATAGCGCAGCTACGCTTCCACTGTTCCCAATGTTGGCCCTAGTACTAGTTATCCCGTGCGCTAGAAGGTTACTTAGAACGACTACAGAGGATCAGTAGGGTGCTGCGGAGGAGGAAGGTGATCGCATGCCTGGATGGCAATGCGAAGAACTCCCTCTGGGGTGGCACCGTATGGGATGGCCGTGGGGAAGACATGGCTGAGTGTGCTTCCTAGTGAGTTTGAGGCTTCCTACATTTTCTGGCCCTAGAGGGGACAGTTTTATTGATCTGAACCTGCCCAAAAGAGAAATCCTGCGTCAGGTTCAGAATTGGTACGTGGATGACTGTACTTCTAGCATGCATCGGCTGTGCGTTCTTGCTATCGGTGAGGAAGAAACACGCCCGCGGGCCCTTTGGAGGGATCGAGCTCGCTTCTGCTTGCAGAAAACGAACTGGGTCCACTTCCGGGAGCTCCTAAAGAACAGCAAGGACAGTATGACAGACTTCAGTGTGCATGGCAGAAGGAGTGTGGCTGTTGACTTGAATAACACAGGCCATACCACATGGCTACAGGCAACCCAAGACAGTCAACTTGTGGACCCCTGAATTGGCTCGGCTCGAACAGAGTGTACTCTGCGCGAGACGAGCTTACCAGCGAGAGCGTGGTTAACCGTAGGTTTGAACGAAGGAGAGCATGGGCTGGTCTCAGAGACAGGTATAAATGAGCGGTACAAAAGGCAAGGGCAGACAGTTGGAGATCATTCGTGGGCCAGAAGGTCGCACGAGGCCCGTGTAACTTTGTCTACAAGCTGAGCACGGACAAAGTGAACCCGGAGCAGGTCCTGGGTATGTTTGGTGAGGAAGACGGAATGTCCGATTGGCAGGAGTCGGCGTGGAGTTTTCTAAACCAACCATTTGTATCTGATACTTTGGACGAGAGGGAATATCACGAGAATGTGAGGCGTGAAAATGACGAGTTTATACCTGACCTCGAGACTAGATGTATGATCAGCTTGCCAGATGTAAGAGAGGCAGTCTGGTCCTCCAAGAATGGTAAAGCCTCTGGATGGGACAATATAATATCAGCGTGGTGATGTTGAAGGCCGGCTGGACTGAGATTGGAGAAACCTTGTTGCGATTGTATCGCCGGTGTGTTAATTACCGTGTATTCCCCAGAAGATTGAAGTGAAGTCGCATAAGAGCCCTCTTAAAGAGTGTGGACAGGAACCCGGCGGCAGTTAGCAAGCGGATTGAGCGCGGATAGCGGACGGCTCTGCAGGCTATGGTTCGGGCGTATCGGACTGTGTCCACTGACGCACCGATGGTCCTAGCTGGGGTGTGGCGTTTAGATCTGGAGGTCGAGAGGAGATGGGCCTCGTACAAGCCTAGAAGATGCGGTAGAGTAGTATGCAGACATAACACGGGGCTTAAGATGAAGGGTACCAATATCAGGGCACAGTACAGATGAAGGGTACAGTACGTATGCCTAGGAATCTGTACTGCGTCCACAAAAGGTAGATGGGCTTATTACTGCATCCCGAGTGTGAGGGAACGGTTTGCCATGTATTGGCTGACACTGGACAAATAGGTGTTGCAAGGCCAATCGGGCCATGGTTGCTTTTGGGCAAAATTACATGGGTTGGTTACAGATACGCAATGCACCTGTGGAATAGGAGACGAAGATTTTAGTCACTACATTGATTCGCCATTATACGATGGGCTGAGGTGAACATTGGCTCGCAGTGGGTCTGTATGAGGTAGAATCCCCTTATTCTCCTGGCCAATAGGATTCTAGGGGTGTGGCTGACCTCCATTTTGTCTACGGGTTACCAGGGGTCCGCCGAAGACCTCCTTGAGCCGCCATTGTTGGGATCGCGGCTTGGTAGCATTCTTCGGTTCGGGGATTATCTTTTCGATATCTCAGGACTGGGTGGTCCGATTTTTATTATTTTTAAGGGGGCGTTGATCTGGAACTAGCCCACCGTGATTCGAGGGTTCTCCGCGAGTCCTTGGGGGTCTAAAGGCAATTTTAGGACAGTATTTTTAGTTTTTCTCCTCTCTGACCGGCCAATATGTACAAGAATAGGCAGATGGTTGAAGGCGGTAGGATGCCGACGAGGATAGTGCGGTGGGGTTGGTCACTATACCTGGGGTGGGGGAAATCTCCCATAGGGAAGAGCTTAGGGAATAGTGTATCCCGGATTCGCAGATATTTGCGCCTAATTCGTCTATTTTTGAGGAATATGAGAGAGCAATCATGGCCCATAAGGCTATTTCAAAGGCCTACGTTGGTGGAAGGGTGTCGCAGACAACGAAAACGAAGCTTACTGACACAAATAGACATAGTCCGCTTGTTGTCGGGCGCGGTGCTGAAGTTCGAGATCCCTGCATGCCAATGTGGAGGATAGAGACGCAGGACGAGTAGCTAGGTAGAGGCAAAGGTGAATAATTCGCCTCGTCATATAATTAGTGACGCGCATGAATGGATTAACGAGATTCCCTCTGTCCCTACCAACTATCTAGCGAAACGAACGGCTAGGGATTACGGAGGGCGGGAGATGGGTGCGGAAATCTCCACTACTCTAAGCGAAACTAACAAGCCATAGTGTCCTACCCACTGCTTGTGAATTTCCGCATACAACGAAAACGAAGCTGGAGTCGCTTACTGACACACAAATAGACATAGTCCGCGTGTTGTCGGGCGCGGTGGTGAAGTGAGAATTAAATAACATAAAATCAGTGAAGACTAAAATGACTTTATTCTAACATATTTACCAGAACTACATGCTACTATTACATAAGAGTCTATATCTTCTTACTTAGCTATCTAGTGCTAGGAAATATATATGTACACTTGAGAAGAGGGGGTAGGAAGAATAGTGAAATAGGAGAAGGGGTTTGGACCAATCAGATAATTTAGGAAATTAGGCGGAGCCTAGAGAGCCTATGAAATTAGAAATAAATATCTGGGAGGGGGAAAAATGCGTGACTAGAAACAGGGTGGCCTGGCTTCCAAGAAATTGGGAGTAAGGTACCATGACCTAAGGTCTCGTGAGAACTGACCTAAATGTGTTAGAGAGAGAAAAATACTTTATTTATCTATGCTGCCTAAATAAATTAGGTTGCTATCTCACAAAGCATACTTATCAATCC
>NW_027106425.1:104727-105287 GCF_000696795.3 Halyomorpha halys | reverse complement strand
GAAACACTTGAATGGATAAATAAGTTTAAAAAAATTAGTATTAATAAAATAAAATAATTTAATGAATAAATACATTAAAAAACACAAATAGAGAGGTCAACATATTAAAATAAATAAATAAAAGAAAGAAAGAATAATCTCCGAGCTGATTCCCATGCAGGTGATGATGTATGATCCCCAGGGAGTCCAAAATAATATTTTCCCGCCAAGATCGCAATATCCCCAATGCTAACACCTAGGCCTTCTATGAAGCTCCTTGTTCTATCTGGTATTGTTCCACGAGATTCAAACCAGTTAGACTGATGCAAGTCCATTGTGAGATGACAGCTTGTACCTGCCTAAGTGTCAACCCTTGCTTCTTTTACATTGCTATAGAATACCAAGGAAAGGTCAGTATCTGTCAAAATGTGCCAGATGTCTATAGTTTATACTTTATAGTTTATAATGATAGTCTGTTTATAATAATAGCTGTTAAATACTATAGCGTTCATTAGCTCGTCCCCCTTTATGAAGTGCATAGCCCCGATGCACAATCAAGAATTTTGAATTTCATTAAACCA
>NW_027106425.1:104116-104677 GCF_000696795.3 Halyomorpha halys | reverse complement strand
AAATACGTTAAAACACACAAATAGAGAGGTCAACATATTAAAATAAATAAATAAAAGAAAGAATAATCTCCGAGCTAATTCCCATGCAGGTGATGGTGTATGATCCCCAGGGAGTCCAAAATAATATTTTCCCGCCAAGATCGCAATATCCCCAATGCTAACACCTTGGCCTTCTATGAAGCTTCTTGTTCTATCTTGTATTGTTCCACGAGATTCAAACCAGTTAGACTGATCCAAGTCCATTGTGAGATGACAGCTTGTACCTGCCTAAGTGTCAACCCTTGCTTCTTTTACATTGATATAGTATACCAAGGAAAGGTCACTTCCTCTATGGTCAGTATCTGCCAAAATGTGCCAGATGTCTATAGTTTATACTTTATAGTTTATAATGATAGTCTGTTTATAATAATAGCTGTTAAATACTATAGCATTCATTAACTCGTCCCCCCTTTATGAAGTGCATAGTCCCGATGCACAATCAAGAATTTTGAATTTCATTAAACCAAGCTTGGGCACTTCCATTAAAAACAGCAGAATAATTTGGCTCTTGGGTAAGGATAG
>NW_027106425.1:102712-104066 GCF_000696795.3 Halyomorpha halys | reverse complement strand
AGTAGAGAGAAATTGCTGGTA
Source organism: Halyomorpha halys (assembly GCF_000696795.3). NCBI lineage: Eukaryota > Metazoa > Arthropoda > Insecta > Hemiptera > Pentatomidae > Halyomorpha > Halyomorpha halys. The sequence goes on along the minus strand of NW_027106425.1, from coordinate 104,045 downwards.
CATATCGTAGGGAGTATGCTGAGGGAATACAAAGTGATTGTGGGATGTGACCTACTAGGGAAGGTGGGTGCTTGGGGCAAGAATATCAAGGGGAAGTGGAGAATTAAGTTGAGGGGTAAAATGTACAAAAGTCAGCGACAGAGAAAAACCGGGGGGCACGGGTTGGAGCAATCAATCAGGCTGAGGACTGGAGACAGAGGCTTAAGAGGGAATATAAAGATATTTTTTTTAAAGAAGGAGACATGCTCGGGGCAACCGGGAAGACAGTTCATGAGATCATACTAAAAGAAGATAAGGTTACATATGTGAAAGAGAGGAGATGCCCGCAGGTGCTACGCCACCACATCCGGGAAGAGCTCAAAAGTTTGAAACACCAGGGAATTAGTATTGATAGTACATCCCAATACAATAGTCCTTTGTGGGCGGTTAATAAGAAGAGTGCTCCAGGTGATAATACTGAAAAATACTGAGTGGTGATAGATTTCAGGAAGCTGAAAGAGAATACCATAGATAGATCCAATCCTCAGATTTGAAGACATTTTGGACAGGCTAAGCGGGGCGACTGTATTCAGCACATTGGACTTGAAAGGCGAATATCAGTTACAGCCTCAGTCAGCTGTTACTTCGATGTCAGCTGACTGAGGAGATCAGCTGATCGCATGTATATAAAGAGATGTACCGAACCCAATAAAGATAGTATGTTACAGCAGTTCAAACGTGTTACATCTTATTCCTTCTTCTTTTTTTTGACATTTGACTTTCACCGATACTTAACTTATCATCAAATCAATATGCACCCTAAGGATCAACATAAGACAGCATTCACATTCGAGAGAGGCTACTATGAATTTACAAGGATGCCGTTTGGCGTCAAAAATGCTCCTATAACCTTCCAGCGCCTGATGGACGAGTTTTTGAGGGGAATAGACGAATCTGTATGCCAGATTTTCATGGATGGTCTCCTAGTGTTCAGTAAGAACGAACACGAACATTTGCAACATTTACATAGCGTATTCCAGAGAATCAGGCACTTTGGGCTCAAATTATCGGGGGAGAAATTATCGGGGGAGAAATCATCGTTGGGTAGGAGCAAATAAATTTTTAGGGCCACACGATCTCCAGGGAAGGAGTTAAACCCGACGCAGATAATACAAAAGATGGCTGTGCCTAGGGATGTAAAGGGAGTTCGGAGGTTACTGAGAACTTTAAATTATTATCGGAGATTTATGCCAGAAATAGCTGAGTACCTTGTCCCACTCAACAATCTTTTGAAGAGAGGCAGAAAGGTGATCATCACTCCGATTGTGGAAGACAATATAAGGCGGTGCATGGA
>NW_027106425.1:97685-101620 GCF_000696795.3 Halyomorpha halys | reverse complement strand
ATCGCGGAATCTCGGAGACCCTACAAGCATTGAAGAGAAGATACGTTTGGTGGGGGATGAAGAAGACTATCACAGAAGTTGTAGGAAACACGTAAGTTGATTCGACTATATTAGCAAGAGCACCTGCACTTACAGCTGGAATTTTAAACGTTTCAATTTTGAATTGTCTCTCCATTCCTTCATTTAGTTTCCTGGGACGACCTTTGCGCCAGTTATTTGCAGCTTATCCTAGTTCTCCATACCTGATACTCACGTACCTTACTGTAAAAAAAATGAAGATCCAAGATACTTTGCGATACGATTTTGTTGGTTGTGCAATAAAATCACTTTATTTTTGGCATTATTAAGTAGTTAAAAATATGTAGATCTTATATGATTCAAATATTTTAGAACATTGATAGCAAAGAACAGAATTATACTCTGACTATTATAACAAGTAAACAAACAAACCTTCGTATTTATATCCAAACAAACCAAGTGTGCAAACACTTTTTTCCTGGAGTTTTTTTTTTGTTTAATTATGATCAAATTTTTTAATTGAATGTATGCTATTTAACAAGTTTCAATTGTATTTTTAATTGGGTAAACTCAAATGAATTGTTTTTAATATTTCAATTTACTATGTAAAGAAAAACGTGATGAGAAAATACTTTTTTCCCCACTGTAATAAAACAATGAATATATTATGCTGAGAAGTGAACGATACTGCAACATTTTTTTAGTTTTGTATACCAAGTAGGTCTATTTTATTATACACACATCATATACATCAGGGTATTGATATGACAATATAGTTTTATGTTCTAGCGACATCTGTAAGAACTCGCTGATTTACTCACTGCTTCCGCCCCCTTACCAGAGGAGCTTTTCATTTCCTAATAGCTTCCACCAATATACCAGATTATTATATATAAGAATAGCTTCTGTTTTAATACACGGTTTATTTTTAACGTATATATTTTAATTCAAATAAAGAGTTATCAACTATTTTCAATTTTAAAGAAATGTCTAATAATTTTATTGTGAACTTTGAAAAATGAATAATTAAGTACTTACCTACTAATTATTATTAAACCCCCTTTTTATAAGACTACAAATTAATTTTATTATATGATTTATTAAAAATAATTTTGTTATAAAGTATTAAAAACAAATTATTAAGTGCTTACCTACTAATTATATTTAAATCCTTTTTTCATAAGACCCGATAAATTAATTCAACATAATGTAAAAAGATTTTTAAAAAAATCGATTTAATTTCACTTGTAGTTAAAAAAAAAATTGGAAGATTATTAGTAGACCATATGTTAGTAAAAATACTCCAACAGTTAAACCCTTGCCACTTGGATGTGGTAGGAAGGGTTATAACACATATAAAAAAATATTTTTAATATGGAGTTAGCAGAACTTATTAAAATTTTGAATTTTATTACCGCAAGTTTGAATTTGAAGATAATTTTGCTTACAAGGAATTAGCAACTCATGGTGTAGATGATTTTCTTTGAGAAATAGGATATCATTCCATGTCCTCTATTTATAATTTCAAATAACTCTCAAAACATTGATATATCAATTTGATTCTTGTCCTATTTCTAATAAGTAAAGGTCTGAATAAATTTTGGTCACTATTAAAACTAAGGGCACAGAGTTGCCTACACAATTGAGCGTCATCCATGGGAACCCGGTAAGTGCAAGTTACAAAAATCAGTGAAGACTTTATTCTAATATATTTACAAGAACTAGATGTTACTCTTACTATTACTCAGTCTCTATCTTCTAACTTAGCTATCTAGTCTAGGAGATATATATGAACACTTGAGAAGAGGGGGTAGGAAGAATAGTGAAATAGGAGAAGGGGTTTGGACCAATCAGATAGTTTAGGAAATTAGGCGGAGCCTAGAGAGCCTATGAAATTAGAAGTAAATATCTGGGGAGGGGAAAGGCGTGAATAGAAACAGGGTCAATTCTAATTCATTTAATCCAAGAAATTGGAATGACCTAAGGACTCGTGACAACTGACTTACATGTGTTAAACATAAAATAGTTAGACTGATGCAAGTCCATTGTGAGATGACAGCTTGTACCTGCCTAAGTGTCAACCCTTGCTTTTTTACATTGGCTAAGGAAAGGTTATTTCCTCTATGGTCAGTGTCTGTCGAAATGTGCCAGATGTCTATAGTTTATAATAATAGTCTGTTTATAATAATAGCTGTTAAATGCTATAGCGTTCGTTAACTCGTCCCCCCCCTTTATGAAGTGCATAGTCCCAATGCACAATCAAGAATTTTGAATTTCATTAAACCAGGCTTGGGGACTTCCGTTAAAAGCAGCAGAATAATTTGGCTCTTGGGAAAGGATAGGTTGCATAGGAAGCTGGTTTACATTATTCACACTGTTTTACAATCAATAAACATGAAACTATAACTGTTATATATAACCACATACAGCCACATTTTATCTGTACTTACATCATAGTTTTCTAGTTGTCCTATATTAATAGGGGTCAATTTTATATTCCCTAAGGTTTGGAGAGTCACATGGGCATTAATTGTCTTTGACTGAATTAATTAAAGTAAATTCACAACATCTTTATATACAATGGATACATTACTAAAATTTGTAAAAGTTTCCCCTTTGTTTTAATTAAAAGCATACAAAATACTTTTAATAGTTTAAATCTTTAAGATATTTGTCCAGCATTCAAATAGGGCCTTAATGATTTTGTAGGATAATGATGGGTTAGGAGGTGGACATATTGGTTAATCTTTAAGGAAAGGATAGGATTACATTTCTTTACATGTTTGTTATAAGATGTAAACCTAAATATACAATGAATATCTAAAATGTAAACTATACTAATAGTTAATAATGAATTGAACATTAAAAATCGACTATCATAAGTTAAAGTAAAAGGAGTCAATTGTAGACTTTACACATTGTTGTTATTAATAGTTATGGTATTCATTTTATACAAAATTAATAATAATTATAATAATACTAGTCAATAAGAAATTAAGAATAACAAAATATAATGATTAATAGTAATACTAATTATAATAATAATAATGATAGTAATAAGAAAAATGTGATTAATAATAATAATAATGATGATAGCAGATAACGAGAACAATATTAATAAAATTTATGAGTAGTAATATTGATATTTAATAATCATTATTTCTTCCAAAGCAATGAGAAGGTTAAAATTAATAATTATGATATATATTACTTCAGATCCTTCTTCTGAAATTCAACATATTTTTATGAATCAGCATATAATAATTAACAATATATATTTTATACCGTATATAACAAATCAGTACATCTACATATATTACATATCAGTATATCTACATTTATTGACTTGGTATTATAATTGTTAGCATTAATTTATAAACTAATGTATAGATTAGGATTACAAATAAAACATTCCTTTTTCTGTTTGTTAGAGCAACATACATTTTAAATACCAAAATCTTAATTAGTATTTTAATTATCTAGTTTGATATTATAATCTAGTTTATATTAATCTAATATTAATAATCTAGTTTGATATTATAATATAAACTATTCAGTTATTAATTTTTCAATGCTTAGTTATAATTACAATAACAATAATAACTAAAGATCATAGAAATGAGCTAATTACAATGAATATAAGCACACTTTTTTATATTACATCTAAATAATCCTAGTGTAGTAAAAGTATGATTACAAATGCTTTAGTCTTTATTTTTGTTACATAATTAAGATTATAATAATACCTTGTTGATATGACATTAAACAATAATTAAACATTGGTTCAGTAACTAAATTTCAATATTGATACTTATATCATTGTTTTAATCATTAAACAGCAATCAAAAATTGGCTTTACTGTTGCTACCTTTTCTTAATATTTAATACATTATATTTTTTTTCATATTTTTATACCT
>NW_027106425.1:94900-95795 GCF_000696795.3 Halyomorpha halys | reverse complement strand
TCCTAGACTAGATAGCTAAGTTAGAAGATAGAGACTGAGTAATAGTAAGAGTAACATGTAGTTCTTGTAAATATATTAGAATAAAGTCATTTTAGTCTTCACTGATTTTATAACAATATTGTTCATTCATCCTTCAATAATTTAACAACAAACGCTATCTGAAATATTTGAATATTTACTTTAACAAAATATGACAAATTAGAATCTGAAAAACTATTTGCGTGATTGTTGCATATTTTCTTTTCTCTTACAATATGTCAGCTTAATTTAAAGCTTTAATTAAATATAAAATTTACATAATAAAATATGATGTTTGATGTATTCCATCATAACATAAGTAATGGAATCTTTAGGAAACAATAATTATGTATTGTTTCTATTTTATTCAATTTTAAAGCAATAAATGTTGAAGCAGCATTTATATAATCATATTAAACAGTATGGTCTAGCTTAATATGGCAATATCAATCAAAGGAAACAGTTATTTTTAAATACTTTAAAATTATTAAAATTTCGTTATCATCCTTGTAGTATTTAAATAACGATTGACAATAGAATAAAATAATAAATTATATTATATTCATGCATGTTAATTCATAGGTTTGAGGTTCCAAGTTCCAAGTTTAAGATAGAAACAATTATATCTTAAACTTGGAACTTTTAAAACTTACTGTAACAAACTGTATCTAAATTTTAAAGTCAATAGTGTTTATAACGCAATAGAATATTATAATATTTATAAATATACGTCGCATATTTTGGAAATTCTAATTAATATTTTACAATTTTCTCATTGTACATGGTTAAGTATTTTTTATTCCAATTTTCTATTCTTAAATCTTATTTTTACTAATAACATTACTAATAGCAAAAAACATAAATTTTATATAATTAT
>NW_027106425.1:91210-93126 GCF_000696795.3 Halyomorpha halys | reverse complement strand
TAATCGAATACAATTATTATTGAGTCGATTGTTATATCAAAATTTATATTAATTTTCGATTATTAAGTTTGTAATCAGATTTTCTGTTATTAATTTTATAATTAAATTTTTTAATCAAATTGAGTTTAAAAGTTTTCTTGTCCAATGTCCTAATTATTTATTTGAAGGCGTAAATGAATGAAATTAATCGAGTTTTCCATCTAGAATTTATCAACGTTATAGTTATGTTCATCTGGCTGCAACATTCATAAACTTAGAATAGTTTTACCAAACGGCCATTTATGAATTTGTTGTATAATTTCTTTTATTTCGGTTTTTAATCTTTTAATTATATCCCCTAATCTGAAAATATTTTCTTTAATGCTATCGATATATTGAATGGATTTGAATGGAATCAGTGAAGACTAAAATGAGTTTATTCTAACATATTTACAAGAACTACATGTTACTCTTACTATTACTCAGTCTCTATCTTCTAACTTAGCTATCTAGTCTAGGAAATATATACGAACACTTGAGAAGAGGGGGTAGGAAGAATAGTGAAATAGGAGAAGGGGTTTGGACCAATCAGATAATTTAGGAAATTAGGCGGAGCCTAGAGAGCCTATGAAATTAGAAGTAAATATCTGGGGGGGGGGGAGGAAGGCGTGAATAGAAACAGGGTGGCCAGCCTCCCAAGAAATTGGAATGACCTAAGGACTTGTGACAACTGACTTACATGTGTTAAACATAAAATAGTTAGACTGATGCAAGTCCATTATGAGATGACAGCTTGTACCTGCCTAAGTGTCAACCCTTGCTTTTTTACATTGGTATAGAATACTAAGGAAAGGTCACTTCCTCTATGGTCAGTGTCTGTCGAAATGTGCCAGATGTCTATAGTTTATAATGATAGTCTGTTTATAATAATAGCTGTTAAATACTATAGCGTTCGTTAACTTGCACCAACGCCGCCTGGAAGACATTCGGAGTTCATCTGGTCGTAACTCTTCGATCAAGACCATATAATTAATTATTCTCTTGAATATTTGTTTATAAAATTGTGTTACTTTGAATATACCAAACTATTGTATGTATTATCAATAAAACTCATTCATAGAAACCTCCAAGATGAGCCCAAATAAACTCACTGTTAAAATTCCACTCGCCGGCAATGTTTTCTACGAGACATCATAGAGGAGTCAAGTTTTCATTTCGTGAGACCCACCACCAGCCGGAATGGTCCCTCCCCATTGCATGTTAGCCCCTGGCTATCGAGCCACTTAATGTAAAACCGCCTTCAGCGGATCTAGCTGTTCTTATCTTATAATGCCGTAAGGCAATCTAAGATAAAATGTAGATAAGTTTATATATAATTCTCTTAGTTTTAAGTCCTATTTATAATTGTAATTGTTTTAATAAATAAATAGGAGGTAAGAAAAAAATAATTCGTGAGACCGCCGCAGAAATGAAAAAAGTCGACCCCCCAGGCCGGATTCAAACCGGCGCCCCCGCGGTTTCCAGGTTGCAAAGACCTGCGTCTCAACCATCATGAGCTACGGATGGCCCAGGCGGAATCCCTCTGTAATAAACAAAAGGCGCTAAGCGCCAAGATGCTACCCCCACTCATAGCGGACCTTTCCTAATTCCTTAAAATGCCTTACGGTAATAAAAGGATAAAATTGTATATATATTTTTTATTCGTATTATATATTATATTAGTTAATAAGTAAAGACATAAGAGGGTTAAAAAAAAGCATCTCTCTCCCTTGTAATGCGATGTGACAAAGGAAAGACCTAGTTGCTTGTATATATATTTAGATTTAGGTATAACTCTTTTTTATATTTTAAATAAAATTAAGAAGGTAGAAAAAAAAACAAAAAACAAGGTTTATACACTCACACACACACACACACACACACACACACATATATTT
>NW_027106425.1:85753-87021 GCF_000696795.3 Halyomorpha halys | reverse complement strand
ATAATGTTAATTGTACGTATTCCATTTGTTTTGGTGATAATAATAGGAGAGTGGGAACAGACACAGTATATAGAAGGGACTAGAGAGACCATCACATGGTCTTGGTCTTGAGAGAGGGGGTATCTTCCCTTCCATACCTGCTCTTGCATTTTCCTTAGCTTGGAAAGCATCTTTACATTTTATCTAGGTATACATGTAAAATGAAATTAACTAGTGACTAAAACATATTGTATATTAGTCACTGGAGAATGTAAGTGAAATAATTTAATGATAAATTGACAATGAATATAGTAATATACTTACGTTTTTATTAGCCTTCATTTTAAATCGGAAAGTCAGTAAGTCTAGCTTAATTTTTGCACAATTCTGTAGTTTATTACTTAAAATTTTCGCTCATTTATTTGGAAACTACTGACACATATCCAGACCAATAATCCCTTCAATAAACATTAATCATATGGGAAAAATTTACTAACCACACCAATGAAAAAAAAGAAGATAAACTATTATAAATGGCACTACTACTTTGTTAAATATATTCTTTTAGATTTATAAAAACACACACAAAAAAAGGGTTTATAATTTGAATAAACATAATCTAATAAACGAAAGTTTGAATTCTTAATCATAAGAATAGCATAACCTAATTTATTCCTTAAAATATATATGTTAAATTTACATATTTTCTAAATAAAAAAGATTTACAATTGAACTAAACATAATTTAATTTAAGGAAGTTTAAATTCTTAACTGAACCGTTAAGTATAAATTTTCGCTGATTTGCTTGCGTTAAAGAGCAATCTCAAGAAATATTAACAATTTTTTTTTTACTTAATTGTGAGGATGCAAAGAATAAAAATTTTGAAAAATTTATGTAGAAGTACAAACCAACAAAGCATTTTAAATTCAATTGAATAGACAATATAATTTATCGATTTAATCGAAAATTAAAATATACTCTTTACCTAAGTATAAGTCACCAGAAGAAAAACTGAAAATTAAATTGTTCATTAACCACTGAAATGTACTATACATACTGAAAAAATACATTATCAAAGGGTTTGACCTTAATCACCCTTTAGATCCAATTAGTGATGCGTTCTCGGAACGCCTTCCTGGCTTCCGTCAATTACACAGAATGCAAAAAACAAATGCCGCCGGGCAAAAGACTGACCTGACGCATATTATCGTCACGACAGAAAACACAACAACCCTTGACGATATGAAAAAAGTGGGTCCCATAGACCACATGATTTATTCCGTCGAGA
>NW_027106425.1:68053-82578 GCF_000696795.3 Halyomorpha halys | reverse complement strand
CTCAAAATAGCTCCTGAATGGATAACACATATGCAAAATTAAATATAACAGGTAACCTTAAAATACCAAAGGTAGTAAAAGGTAAGACACAACACGAATTACTTTTCTTTCTTGCACAGTAATGCACTACTAATTCACATTTTATTTCTGTTTTTAGAGGGTTCGGAAAAAAAAAAAAAAAAAAAAAAAAAAAATGTTCTTTAAGTTTTTATCCCAAATTTTGAGATTCAATATTCAGATTTTGGTCTTTTACATGTTTTTTTTTTTAAATTCTAATTTTGAAATAAGCTTTTCCAATACATTATAGCAACCAATGTTTGTAGGTGTCCTCTGAACTAAGGGGAAAATAATCTATATTTATAAAGGACTTTTCGAATATAATTTGATATGCATTTTACAAGACAGGGTATCTAGAAGAGGAAGGAACCTGAAAAATTAAAGCTGTTACAGCAAAATTACTTTTCCCATTTTAAGAGAATGTAGAAAGTTCAACAAAATAACCGAATCTGTTATCCTAAAACTACTATTATCTAAGCTGCTAATTCTAGCATTGATCTAGAATTAGGGATGCGACATCGATGTTTTTAAGCCGATGTTTTACGTTTGTCCCAATTTTTCATTTTTTTTTTTTTTTTTCCAAAAGTAACTAAATGAAAACAAAAAAATTACAGTATAAACAATTTCCTATCAACAATGTGGTGGGATAAAGAAGGACATCCAACCATCACGCTAACGAAGTAATAAAGATAAATTACGACAAGAAAAACATCGATGTTTTAAAATATCTATGCTCAATATTAAAATATCATTGCATACAAATATTCGCCAAAAATACATCGATGTTTTTGAACGGCCATTTGAGTAACGTAAGGTCTGTTCCAACGACTACACATGCTCCGGTTAGTCACAAGTGATTTTTGGAACAAAGAATCCGACACCAACTACAGAAAATATCGATGTTTAAAATATCAATGCTCAATATTAAAATATCGTTGCTTACAATACCCCACCCAAAATACATCGATGTTTTTGAACAACCATTTCAGGAACATAAGATCTGTTCCAACGATCACGCATTCTACGGCGTCAGAAGTGCTTTTTGTATCAAAGAATAGGAGATCGACTACAAAAAACATCGATGTTTTAAAATATCGGTTTTATACATTTGGGTAATGTATTGTAAGCAACGATACTTTAAAACATTGATGTTTTTTGGAGTCCATGTCCTATTGGTGGATTGAAAAAGCACTTCTGACTTGCCGGAGCATGCGTCTTTATGTTACTGAAATGGTTAGAAAAAAACATCGATGTTGAAAAACATGTTTTTTTATCGATGTCGAATCTCTAGGTAGAATAAGTGATCTATTTCACTGCATAACATTATCTGATGAATATCACAGATTAAGTCAATTACTTATGCATCCCTTAAATCAACTAACAGCTGCTGTCACTAAAGCGAACTCTCACATCTTTCCTTCTAATGCCAGAATACCTTGGAAAACTTGTCATGTTTTTTCAGGAAGTAAAGATATAAATAACCACTCTGGGTTTGGTTTCATAGAGGATCAGGTTCAGAGAATAACAAACAGATTCATGTCAATCTACTGACCCTCAACAGTCAAGCGTTTGTGATCAAGACAATTTTGAATCTGATCTTTTGAACTTAAGTCGGTAGTCAGCTGAAATGATCCCTGGAGAAGGAGCTAGGGAGAGTAAGCAGAACTAAGGATAGTTTACTTCTACATCATGGTTCACAGAAAAGTAAGGTAGGTTCCCCCCCTCCTAGTCGCCTGTAATAAGTAGGGACAATTTTTAAGAAGACCATATCCTACAGTCAAAGATCATCATGGTCTGTTGCACCAACACTTAAACAAAATAAATAAAGTAATAAATGGATCTAATAATAAAATATGTATGAATTTACATTTCATTCAAATGAAAAATCTGAACAATGAAGTAAATAGATTCACAACTACAATACTTATTTGAAGCACTTGAACTTGCCTAAGGTATGTTAACACTAACACTAATAGCTTAGCATTAAAACAGAGTTAATTCTTAATTTCTTTCTGAAATATATTTTTGAAATGACATGAAGAATAATAATAAAATCAAATATAAAAAGTATAACCAAATTAAAAAAATTCATAAACATGGGATTAGTAAAAATACAATATAAGAGAAGAGGAAAGATTATTATTAAATCAATAAGCTCAAAATTTATTTATTGCATAATTTTAACAAAACAGGTATGTTAAGTAAAAAAAAAAAATGAATCGAACTGATGTAAATAACATTATAAGTAAAGAGTTAATATCTACATTAAAATTACTAAAAATAATTATTTTTACCTAGATGCCAATGTTTGGTGGAAATATTAAATTACTAAGTTAGAGGACAAGTAATTAGTCATGAAATATTTTGTTCTTATAAATTACACCTTATTGATACACACAACATTTATAAATTTCTAAATTAAAAATAATAAAAAATCTCATAAAATAATTAAACCTAATATAATATAAATTATAAAAATGCACATGTGATTTGCATCACTTAATGCTACATATAACCAAAGAAATATAACACTCGTGGTTAATCATTACAAAACTCAAAAAAGATTTATAAAAAACTACAAGGATCTATAAAATCAGTAAATAAAAAATAAATATTCTATTTATAATATAAAGAATTGCAATGAAAAACATAATATAATTATAGCAATTAAAATTTCCTTAATATACACATTCATTATTCACAATAGAATCTACATTAGAAAAGAAAAATAAATAAATAAAAAGAATTAAAATCATTTTTTTTTTTAATGTACATGTTTATGTCAACATGAAGAAATATGAGTAAATTAGAATTAAATGCAAAATTTAATAACATTAACTTACAATTTTATTGAAATTAAAATACCATATATTTGCATAAAACTCAGCAGAAGGAAGATATTCGTTTGATACAAAATATATACACTAGTTTAAAATTACTAGAATTGAATTAATATATCATATTTTTCCCTTTCTCTTTAATATTGTCTTAAAAAGTAAAGCTTTGCTTTGTTAAAATATAATGTTCTTTGTAAAATTACTTAAAACTAAACAGGTCAAAATATTATATGGATACATAAAATTGTATTTGTAAAATAATGTTTATTAGTTAGATGATAATTAAAATAAATTGTAGGACAAAAAAAGATCATTTTTTAACACAATTTCAAGATTTTAATACAAATACATCATGAAAATAAAATGAAAACCACAACCACACCTTCAAATATTTTAGAATTACTAATTGCATATTGATGTAGATTAATTGAATTTTAATATTGCTTCATCATTAAAATAGATTGGAAAAAATACACAAATGGTATAAAATATAGTCAAGAATGATAAAAGTAATGCTGATCCTATTATACTACTAAGTGGATGTGAACTAATAAATCACTGTGCAAAGAGTGACAGTAACAAACAGTAGTATAATCAAGTAAAAGTTGTTATCTTGCTGAATTAACTTCCTAACAAAAATCTATTAAATTCAGAAATATAATTAGTAAAACATCGCAAGGACAAAATATTAATATGATGTAAAGTATCACGAAAATTCAGATAATATAGAAAATATTTTTACAGAGTTGTTCCTATCATTCACTGATTCACTTGTAATGCACAATAGTAAAAAAACACCATAAATAAAATTAATAGCAATAAGGTAAAATTACTTAAATAATAATGAGACTCAAAACTATGGGTCTAGAATATATGCATGAAACAATTAAAAAAGTTCAATACACAAATGAACCAAATGTTTTGATAATGGTGCAAAAAATACAAAAAAATAAAAATAGTGCAAACCAAGAATCATTACTTAATTGTTTCTTTAAGAAGCAAGGCAACTATTGTCTGGAAAAATCCTTTACAATATTAAATTTTCCAATTGAATCGCAAGAGAATAACTATACCCCCAACAAAACATTAGTAATTGGTTCATTATACAAATTTTTATAATTAACCAAACCCTATTTTTTGAAAATATAGTTATCTTCTTTAGCCAGTTTAATTATTTTGTAAATAGCTCATATTTTATACCAACGTGTATTTATGTCTATGTATTTTTAAGTAAACTATGATAAATTAAAGTATTATCAAGAGATAAAACCATTCCTGGTATACAAAATAAATGGACTATTTGGAACCTACTGACACATATCCAGACCAATAATCCCTTCAATGAACTTTAATCATATGGGAAAAATTTACTAACCACACCAATGAAAAAAAATAAAATATTATAAATGGCACTACTACTTTGTTAAATATGTTCTTTTAAATTTATAAAAACACACAAAAAAAAGGGGTTTATAATTTGAATAAACATAATCTGATAAACGTTAGTTTGAATTCTTAATCATAAAAATAGCATAGCCTAATTTATTCCTTAAAATATATATGTTAAATTTACATATTTTCTTAATAAAAAAGATTTACAATTGAACTAAACATAATTTAATTTAAGGAAGTTTAAATTCTTAACTGAACCGTTAGTATAACCAAATCTGTTTTTAAAATATACCACAATATCTTTTACTATATACTAATGACTCAGTTCTACTGCCTGATGACATCCATTATCTTGTGATCAAAATAATGATATATAAATACAAATAATTTGATTTTCATGCATATTAATCGAACTTTGATTACTTTAATATTTTTAAATGCCATATACATATGTCAAATCTTATAATTTTATAGAAGTTTATAACAGATCTTATTATTTGATGCACATGGCTTCAACTAAAAATACATCAGATAATAATGTAAAAACTTTTATAATAATAATAAAAGAAGAATTTTATTTTTGTGAAAGAATGATTTTATCAAATCTACCATTTAAAATTTAAATTACTTTAAAATAATTACAAATATTGTATGAAACGGTGTTAAAAGTAAACAGTGGATTTAATTTGTGTGGGGTACAACAGCGGTTAATGCCCAATAACATATTGATTTGAAATACATTAAAAAAAATTATATTAGTTTACTTGGCAAGCTTGAAACTCATCAACAACCAGAAACATATGTTTATTTAATATGAAACATGCTAAAAAAAAAATATTAATATACATCAATAATCTTCATTTTTGAGTAAATGGAAACTAATGTGCTTCCACGTATAATTCTTAGTAGTTGACAGATTATCACTATTACCATTAATTTAAATAGTTGAGAGAATACAAGAAACCTTTATATGAAAAAAAAACAAAACTGAAAACACGTTATCTCTTATTTATTATTACAGCATTTAGTGATGATAGTTTTGAATATATAGTTCCATTTTCTTTTGAAGTCTGTATGTATTGGCATTATTTTTTTTTTATTTACTGGCATTATTAATTTGTATTTTTTTTTTTGTATAGTGTTTTGTGACAATAGTTTTAAATATATAGTTCTATTTTGTTTTGAAAGTCTGTATGAACTAGCATTATTTGATTACAAATTATAGTTTAGCAGCCTTCATATAACAAAATCTGTAAAGTTCAGAAAAATGCTGAAGTATTACTGATTTTGAAGAATTAAATGAAATATAACAATATGATTTTTCTTTTTTATCGGAATTATTTGTCAAAACATTTTCTAGAAACTATAAATTACACCAAGAAAGTAGAACAGTTCGTCTACTTTACCCCCACCAGATGACAACTCCGTAAGTATAAAATAATTCAAGTTGAGTGCCTGAAGGAAGTGGTTAGTTTGATCAGAAAAACCTTAATACAATTAGCACAATTGAGAGAAATGGAATACATATGATGGATTAGATAGTATATGCATTAAAATTTATAAAGCACACCATCGACAATATGGAAAGATAAGAAAGAAATAAACTCTTGATACAAAAGAAGAAATAGACAATCTAGAACTCGTGAAAGATTACGATTTTTACAACCTCCTTTCAGAAATTTTTTTCATATCACAGAAAAAAAAATTAATCAACAGTGATCTTTTTAAGACATTTTTTGATTAAATTTACTATACATAAGATATTAATTAAAACCTTAGACATAAATCATTGATAATTTTATATCAAAATACTTAGTAATTATAAAAACATATATGCTAAAACTAAAGAGTCATTATATTAAAGTAGTACTGCATTTACTGTCTTCAAATTATTAATGAACAAAGATAATAAATTGTTTATTTTAGGGTAATATTAAAATATAATAAAATAGGAATTTATGAAGAATTTTCAATATAAAAATGTCAAATACAAAACATATACAATGAAATTTAAAACTGAAGTTAATTTTTGGTTTATATTTTGAACAAAAACTAAAGGTATCCTACTAATAAAAAATAAACAATGTGCAATTCACACCAAGGCTACAAGAATCATAATGCTGCTTAAAATTAAGTCTCCTACATTATATCAGTTCAATATATTTTGATATATATTTCCTTATATTCCTTAAGATTCTCGTAAAAAATTAAGTACTCAATGAAAAACAAATTATAGTTAAAAATAACATTTAATGATACATAGTAAATGGAAGACAACTGATCCAGCAGTGAGAAAGGATTTATTTGGGCAAGAAACCAGTGGACATGATGTTATAGTGGACATAAGCCCCTAAACTGAATTGAGATAAAATTATTCTACAATTCAATTAAAAAATATAAATAAATAAAAAGTTGAAAATCAATTATAATGAATAGGCATTGGGATAGAACAAACTGCATTAAACTTAATCTACTAATTTTAAAACATCAAAGGGACTTGAATTGAAGAAATTCTAGGCAAATATTAAATTACGGTGTCATAATAAGAATTGTGGACAGTTTAGGCACACAGCTTGACTTAATATACAATTGGAGTATCATATTTTTTTTTTTAATTAAAATAATTACCACTACTATTTTTGGTATAAATTTTGTTCATTTAAATAAGAAAACAGATATAAACTCAAACATTTATGTATGAACAGGGGGAAAAAAAAAACATTACATTCAAGAGTGGATAATTCCTTTTCCAAATGTAATTTAAGTTATACTTTACAAACAAATTTATTATTAAATATTTTCTGTCAATAACTTCTAATTACTGGATATAAACATACACAGTACTTAAAAAAACTATTTAAATTTCAATGAATTGAAATAGAACAAATATACCAAAATTTGAAATGATTTCATTAAGGAAAACAATTTTTGAACCATATATTACTTGAAACAATTGCAATAATTACTGATTTAAACAAAAAAAATTAATAAAATAATAATTTCAAACTTAAAAATATTACAAAGCTTTAATAGTAATATTAAAGGGAAAGAAAGTTTTTTTATGATTATTAATTGAAAATAATGTCATTCATTGATCAATGATGATCATAAAAAAAAATTTGCACATGTGTGTGTGATTATACAATGGAAAAAGCCCGGATTTTATGTATGCGTATTTTGTTGGCATTTTTTTTTAAGTACCGCTGATCAAAATTCTTAATGAATCAGTGTACCCAGATGCCATAAGCAATGTTTCATTTTGCATAAAATATATTGCATATATTTGCATATTTGGACTATTTCAGTTGTAAAAAAATAGAGATAATAAATTAAAATGCAATAGTAAAAACCAAATTTCAGATTACAATAGAAAGTTAGTTCATATTTATTTAATTAGAAATACAACAAACAATGAAAAAAACGCTACTTTCAATAATTCACTTCTAACAATAGGTATTGATTTTGTTTGTTTCCTAAAAGGAATTTCTGCAAATTTAGCAGGGTTTTATGACATATCCTAGGTTTTAATACTGCATAAAAATTTGGGCCTTGATAATGGGTTACATGAAAAATTTGGTGATGAAGTTAATTAAATACACAGACAAAAAGAAAAACTTTACACCCATTTTTTTTTTAACTATGGACAAACAAAAGAACTAAAGTTAAGAATGTAATTATAGTTATTCATCAAATCAAAATTACCAGATCACACACCTTTCTTCACCTGGTGTTTCACTCTGAAAAAAAAAAAAAGAGAAATTAATTAGGTAAGAATAAATAATTGGCTTGATTTGCTATCCTGGACTAATGTTATTCAGAGCTTAGACCGAACAACTTAATAGCTAAAAAGAAATTAAAATTATGAAGAAGGTGGTCAGGGGTATGGTCAAAAGAAAACAAAAAATAGTTAACAACTATTTATTTCCTATGTTTCGTCCCAATTCATAGAGCTTCATCAGAGCTAAAAAGATAAAATATAAAACTATCTTAACATCCTCCATCACATTTCGGAGGTTCTTTTCTGCACCACTCACAGACTTTTCTCCCGCTCCATCTGCCCCCTGGCTTTCTCCCATAATGAGCGCATAACCATCCTATTGCTGGTAACTTCTTCCACCTTGGCTGTATTCAAGAAAATTTCTGCACCTCCCCTGGAGTCCAAAGAGGACAAAAGGCGAGAAATCCATCATGGAATGAATTAAATAACTAAACGCAGCCACTGCCAGAAATTACACGTTCTTTGTCCCTCAGAGTTTCCACCATCAACGTACACCAAACAAATGTTGTTAACCCTTATCAAGTTCTTGCCTCCACAGTCTTTTAATTTTGTCCTGAATGACGGAATTACCCACATAAAGGTAGAACATTTTACTCATTTTTTGATGTGTCTGTCAATGCATGACACATTTTTGGTTATCTTGCACCACTGGTTCCGACCAGATTGTATTGATGGTGCTTCGTCCGTATTTTGTTTATTTTACTTTCATGAGGCCTGGTGTTCTTGTTTTCCAAACAATCTGGTGTTTTTAATCATTAATAATCTTTTCTAATTCCTGCATTTTGGGTGGTCTATCCCAGGTAGAGCTCTCTTCTACAGATGTCGGGTTCTCCTCTTCCTGTCCCTGCATATTAAAAGACTTTCCCTCCTCAGGCATCCATTCTCGTAAGAATAGCCGAACAACCCCAGCCGTTTCTCCCTGTTCCTTTTCCTCCCACAGATTTGATAGTGATCACTCGAGACAGGCAGTCCGCCACAATGTTTTTCTAACCCATTTTATACATGATCTCCATGTTAAACTGGCTAAGGAGTTTTTTCCACCATGTGACTCACGCCGACGATTCTTTAAATCTCTTAACACATTGGAGAGGCCTGTGATCGGTATGAACCTTTAATCATCCCCCAAATGGGTTTGAAGTGCTCCACCACCCTAACGATCCTCAAAAAATTCGTTCGAGAGTACTGTAACGAGATCGTTACATCTGTAACGATGCTGCCGTACAACATCGGGTGGTCTCCCCTTAACTCTTCTGTGATAGTACTGCCCCTAACGCATATTCGCTAACATCGGGCGTTATCATAAAAGCCCTGTTTAAGTCCAGTAATGCCAATACCAGTTTCTGTTGCAGTCATTCTATACACCTCTTAAAGTTGCTCTCCATAGCCGGTGTTACCACTATCCTACTGTCCTTCTTCAGCACGTTATTTAGAGGGCTAAATACTCTGCCATTTCTGGTACAAAACATTTATAGTAATTCAAAGCCCCAAGCAGCTGTCTAATCCCTTTTACTTCCCTAGGCACCACCATATTTTGAAGCGCCTCTATTTGGCACGTGTCCGGTTTGACTTACATACTCAAAATCGTAGGCCCCAAGAAATTACTTTGTTCATACCTCAACGGCGACTTCACTTGTGATAGTTTAAGGCCGAATTGTCTGATCCTTTCGAAAACGGTTCTCAAATGTGGCTCAAGGTCTCGCTCGGTTATACCAAACACTAGCAGGTTGTCCATGTAGACCTGACACATGGATTCGTCAATGCCTCTGAGAAATTTGTCCATTAACCTTTGAAAAGAAGTGATGGGGCATTCTTCAGCCCAAACAGCATACAGGTAAAATCGTAGTGGCTGTATTAAAATGTGAATGCTGTCTTCACCTTATCCTCCAGATATATTTTGATCTGGTGATAACCAGCTTTGAGGCTGAGGGTGCTAAATATAGTAAAGAGTACCCAGGATTAATAAGTAAAAAACATTAAAAAATAAAGATAATAACTATAAATCTAAATAAAAAGTTTTAATTAGCTTTAGTAAACATAAACTTTTAACGTAGTGATATAATAAAACATCCTTTCTATAGTATTCTACTCAGGATGTTTCATAAGAATATATTAAAAACAATCAGAAACACAAATACATAATATTTCTATTAATAATATTTACTTACAGGAGGACGCATGGAAGAAGACAGAAATGTTTTCTTATGATAGAAACTACCTTCTCTTTGCCTTGATGATGTTCGGTCACTCAGTTGTTGTTTTTTGTGTTCAGATATAGCCATTTCCTTTAAATCAAATTCGAATTCATTATCACTAAATTGAAATATTAACAAAACAAAGAGACAACATAAATTTAAAATGAAGACTTGAGAATGCTACATAAAAAAGAAAGGTTTTGCTCACAAAAAAGAAAAAGTTAAGTAATTAAAAATTAAATGTCAGTTTACCATCAGCTGTGATTCTAAATATAATGATAAATTTTAATAGTAAAGAGTTAATCACCAAATAAGAATATTTAAGGAAAGGAAGTACTTGAAGATGGATCTCTCAGAACAGTAAGAAGAAACAAAAAGCATTACTGACAAAATGGAGGGACAGATACTAAGAAATACTAGGTTGTCCGGGGGGTGGCCAACCCACAGCACAAGCGGCCTACAAAACCTTTAGGTGTAGCCTGTGGCCAGTGTACCCTGAATGTATGATTTTCCCCCCCCCATTATTTAATTGAAAGTTTAAAATTGACAAATTTAACACACAATTTTTATGTATGTTGGCATAAAATTGGGGAGTATTTAGCAAGCTTAATTGAATCCCAACATGGTTAGGAAAGCTTTACTTGTATTAATATTATAAATTAACAAAAAAGTTGATAATTATTATAGGATTTGGTGTTTATACACATTTTAAGTTTTTATTGCACAGTTTTCGTTTTTTTACTGCACAAAAATCAGGTCTCTACATATAACCAACAAAACTGTATGGTTGTATACAAAACTAACCAGTTGGATGGTTGAATGATTGAAGTGGATTCTGACCACAAAAATATAAAAGTTTTTATCTACTACAATTCTTTACAGCAGATTGGCTGACTTGGAGGGAGAAAAACACTGTTGTGATATCTTTATCAATCCCTATGCAATAAAATTTATGAACTGGCAACAGTACTCTCCTGGAATGTTGGTCCATTAGAGTACTTCGATTCACTTCTTCAATTTGAAGAATTTTGCAGCTGAGGCTGTTCGATTGTTTGTAGAAGCATATAATGAGGCTACTTTATGTGAGATGGTTAAGAAAGTTGTAAGTGGTATCAAAAATTTTAATATGGTGAGTTTGATGAGGAAGACAAATAATAAAGAGTAATGCCGAAAGTGTATGAAGACACAGAATTGGAAGTATCACTTGAGGAAGATTCGTTCCTAACACAAAAAGAGCTTGCATTTACAAAAGTGACTCTATAAACAATTTCACATCATTAGAAATGATTCAAGAACAAGGATATAGTCTGTTAGCATAGCACACAGTCTGTTTGAGCAGTGAGTTACATCATATATGCAGATATAAAAAATTGGGTCGATAAGTAAACAAACTCAAAAGATGAATTCTTCTAATATGATACCCAAATGCTGCCATAAAGATGGGAAAAGATAGTGGCTAGTGATGGACCATACTATGAACAAAATGTAATATACCGTTCTTTCACAATAAATTCCTAATTTTTAATAGAAAATGGCGAAAACTTATTTATATCTCTTTATACTGGAAGGGAGGAGGAGTGCGGATGTCATTGATTTAGAGATCATTCACAGGGTTTTTAAAGTTGCTAATTTCAAATTTACTATTGAAATTCTGTTTGAGTGTAAGTATTTAGAATAAATATTTTTTGTAGAATTCTTTTGTTTATGTTACAGGGGTATCCGATCGAAGGTACCCCTACTTGTGCCATAATCTGGGATACTGGGGGTTCAAGATTGAATTCTTGAACCTTGAATCAAGGTTTTGAATTTTCATACTGGGTTTTTTTTTTTTTTTAATTATAGGGGGAACAAATTTCATATCTCGATAATAGAAATTTCAAGTTGAGTGGAATAACAGCATTGATTGTCAGGTGAGCTGTTAGTTCTTAATACTAGGAGATTTTTCCTTTGAAAAATTTTAACCTTTGCAGAGTTTTTGCACAACGATATTCTAGTAGGTTTGGTTTTACATATTTGTGTGAGCAGTCTTTCTTTAGCTTGATCCTGATAAAGAATAAATATCATTCTTCAGTTATGGATTTTCACTTGAAAAATTAACTAACCATATCTTTAAATATGGTCCTGTTATCTTTTCAAATATCTATTTCCATTTGACACTATTTTTAATCATGCCTGCACATTTCGGTTAACTTTTACTACTTTAGTTTTCTTTGATATAAATATTGTTTCTTCAGTTATAACGGATTCTGATACTGTAACTTCAATTACATTTTTTTATCAAACATGCAAATTTTGCATTACCTGTCTACCTTTTTTCCAACTGACAAGAGAATATTTTTAAACTTAATATTATTTAATTGTTATTACTGTAAAATGTTTCTTTGATATGGGGGTCATTGATTAGATGTACTTGTGCCATCAACTATGATTTTACAATCAGATTATTAACAAAAGTACAAATTAAAGTAGTAATTCCACCAACAAAATAATTAATTCAAAATGCATATTAGCAGAATTTCAACATTAATTGGAAACTAGTATTCTTTAATGAACATTAGCTAAAGCTACGAAATACATACAAAAAATTTCAAAAGTTATTGCTGAGATTAAAATAATTGTTATGAATGAATGCAGGCTGTAGAGTTATAATTTAAATCAATGAAGTTGGAATTAGAAAAGGTTACAATTGGCTTGGAAATTTTACAAATGACAACAATCCGCCTAAGACAAGATATTAACCTACAATTATATTGATTGTCAGCATCGAATATCTAATACAGTTAGTCACTTAGTGAACTCAGACCAGGAGTTAACAGATACCTGCATTTACACTGATTTGAATTTTTAGAAAAGGTATCATTTCAATATATCTTAAATAAGTAATACTGTTAAAAAAGATAAAATGGGTGTGACGACTTTTTTATGGGGGAGCAACAGACAGTTAAATTAAAATATATTACATTCAGCAAATTAAATAATTCAAACACTATACATTTCGTAGCATATGTTTCTATTTATACATCAATAAGAGCAATTTTTAACACAAAACTTACTTCCCCAGCAGGATTAGACAAAACTGTAGTCATAGTATCAGCAACCATCCAGCGCTGACCTTTCATAAGCAAATTTTCAGGAGGTTCATGAGATTTATCTGGAATATCTGAAGACCATACGGTAATAGTAACACCAGGTTCAATCTTAATATTACGATGAAATTTATAAACAGTAGATGATTCTCCGGCCTTACGAGTTAGTTGCCAACCACCTAGTGATATCTCCTGCAACAGAAACAATATCACTTATCACTCTTTTTTGTTTAAATATGTTGATTATTTGGTCCTTAAAATAACTATATCATAAATAGCAACATTAATGTACCTTATTAGATTTATTGAGGAGTTTAATGAATTGTCCTTCACTGCAAACTTCTGAAATGGCAACATCACACTTGGATGAAGAAGTAACAGAGTAATTAGAAACATCAGTTTCATCAGATTCTTCTATGAAAGTACGTTTCCTTTTTCTACCTAACACTTTACGGGAAGAAGTCTGGGCAGGAGAACTCACAGGTGTTATATTTAATCTGAAACCATTTAAATTAACTGATCATTCAAGAGAAAAAAAAATTAAAAACTTAGAAATAAGCAAATGACTATAGAACAAAAAAAGAAGTACAGAACAATTCATACATGATTTATTCTTACAATAACATTTAGATTTAAAGTTTCTAAACCCATCAACATCACAGCATGTACTACAGTGAAATCTCAGTTATATGAATATGAGGGGGTACCAAAAATTCTTCGTATAAGTGAATATTTCGTGTAAGTGAATACGCAATACACATTATGTATGTATATTTTTGTGAATTTTTTTCTCGTACTTACTAGGTACATAATACGTATGTTATATGCAGTTGAAAGAAAAACAAAGTAAAGTGAAAAAAAATTTATTTATTGTATAAAAATTAAATTTACTTTAATCAGAATTTTTTAATTTTTGACAAAAAAATTGTGTTGTTTGTTTCATGTTACTTTTGGGTGAATATATCATTCTTTCCGTTAGATTATCGCTAATTTCTTTCGCAGAGAGAGAAATACTTTATTCATATATGCTGCCTAAATACATTAGGTTGCTATCTCACACAGCATACTTATCAATCCGTAATCGGACATATTTACATTACATATTCATGGTATAATCATAAAAAAGATATACAATAATAGGATATAATAACCAATTTTTTTTCACCACTACAGTTTCCTTTTA
>NW_027106425.1:62263-67898 GCF_000696795.3 Halyomorpha halys | reverse complement strand
AATGTGAGATCAGACCATCATTCATAGTCACAGCAGTAGATCAGTCTATCAAGAACAAACAACGTTAAAAATTAAACATTTTACAACTTCAAATGCTTCAAGAGTTTCAGCAAAAATGGAAGAGGCAAAGTATGGCTTTGTCGCTTTGAGGTGTGCAGACTGCTAGATTGTTGTTGTGCTCTACGAAATTTTCGAATGTAATGTCGGAAAGAACATTCGACCACTCCGGAAGGTTTTTGAAAACTTCTGCCTCTTCGGTGGTTTCTTCATGTCCCAAATCTTCTAGAGTGATCCCTGCTTTATGGAAGCACTTTTCGATAGTAGTAGGCTGAACAGCATTCCGAGCTACTGATGTGAACTGCGTAGCCTGTGAACCTTTGCCCATTTTTGAATCCAACTGTTGAAGATACTGTTCGAAAATTTTTCTTGTCATCCATGCCTTTGTGTTGTAGTCGTAGTCAGCTGGGAAAGTCCGTACGCCTTTGAAACATCGGGGATTCTGTGATTTTCCAATTACGAGGGGTCGCATTTTGTTTGTTCCATCAGCGTTCATTATTAAAAGCATCGTTATTCGTTGTTTGCTTTTCTTTCCTCCAAAGCAGGGGTCGTTCTTTTCAGCCAATGTTTTGGAGGGCAAACAGTTAAAGAATAGTCCAGATTCATCGGTGTTAAAAATGTTGCGTAAGGTGTAGTCCTTTACAATCTTTGGTAGGACCTCTTTTTTCCAAAGGTCAACCGACGAGACAACACTAGCGGATTCACCGCAGACACTCCGACCCGTAATCCCATGCCTTAATTTGAACTTCTGAAGCCATTCTGTAGTTGCTTTGAAGTCTCCAGTGACGTTTAGTTTTTTTAGAAAATTCCAGGGCCTTTTCCTGGAGCAATGGCCCACTTATTGGGATACTGTCTGCCTGTTTTTGCTAAAACCAAGTGAACAAAGCCTTTTCCAAATTGACGTACTGGCCACCTTGCGTTCGAGCTCTTTTTGCACAGCTTGGCCCAGCCCTAATAAAATTGGCTTTTATCTCCTCTCTTTTCTGAACAATTGTTGCGAGGGTCGACAACGGAAGTTTTAATCTTCTCGCGTTTCAGTTTTTGTTACATTCGGATTGTCATCAACTTCTTTTAAAATTTAAATTTTGTCTTCCACAGAAAGAGATATTTTTTGCTCATGATGGTAAAATTCGGTTTTTCACGCACATTCACTTCAGGCGTTAACGACAGACTGACTATTTTTATTTTGAATCGAAAGTAGGGAGTAGAATGTAAACATAAAGAGTCAATGGGACCGGATGTTATTCGCGGAAAAAAGTTGTTTACTGTTTTGTTTTCATAGTATTTTTCGTCCTTTGTCTTGCCACGTAAGAAAAAAAATTCGTAGAACTGAATAAAATTTACTAATATGTACATAAAGCGGGTCCAAACTTTCCTTCGTATAACTGAATGATTCGTATAACTAAGTTTCGTATAAATGGATAATTACATACACATAATTAAGGGTTATTTGCAGGGGATTCAGAAATTCTTCGCATAACTGAATGTTTCGTATAAGTGAGACTTCACTGTATATTATGTTCGACATGCTAAGGAAATTTCGTGCTAAATGATACTTGGCTAATCAAAATTATTTAGTTGAATCAGATTTTTCCAGTTTAAATATTATTAATTAAATTAACATTTATTCTTTATAAACAGTCTAGTGGTGTCACAATAAAATCATAGTCCAAAAATAGAAAAAAAAGTAATAAGTACGAGGGAAAAAATAAAAATGAAATAGCTGATTTAAAACTATAAATGAAAACCAAATTTCAGCATCAGTTGAAAGAAAGCAATAACATGCATCAAATTCAAAAGGAATTTTATTAAATACTTATTTATTTTAAGGAAGAAACCACTCATTAAACAACAAAATTTGGATTAAAATCGGTTTAATATAATAACTACTACCTCATTCACAATACTCGATAGATGGAAAAAAGAAGACTTTTGTTTCATATTAACTTATTTAGATGAAAACAATAAATAAATTGCTATGATAGAAAAATAATAAATTAGATAATTAATGCTATTTAACAAATATTAAGGAGTATTAAGAAGCATGTGATTGTTTCAATGAAATCACTAACTTCATTAATGTAAATAAATTATTCTGAAATGATTCCATAAGGGTAAGAATAATCCCTTAACAATATATTTCATTCAATCAAATGATTTTAATACTACAATTATTTGTAATAGGTCAAATAATAACCAACACTTTTTTAGTAACTATTTTTGGGTTATGAATAACTCACTTATCTATATTTAGAATATATAGTAAGGAGAAGTATTGCAATTGAGCAAAATTTCTAATTCGAGTTTTAAATAGAAATACAAGTTTTGAGGTCCCCAGAGGAGAAATAATAAAGTTTTGCAAATTAGTCAGTTTTCTTTTTTTTTTGTTTTGTTTTTTACGAGGGTTGGTGGAAATCTTCAATAGGCCCATACATATACGTGTGTGGGAGTTTTACCCACTAAAACCACTGCCCTACACCTGTTCATTCCTTTCCACGGGACCACCGCTAGGCATTACTTCATAGAGTGAAATGGCTGAGTGCCACCTCACTTTCTTCGCATGGTTTTCACGTTTCCATGCTAGTTACGTTTTCTAGCCCTCTCTTCCTCTCTCAACCTCTTGAGGAGGACTGTGATGAATCTCTTCTTGTGTTCCAGTGCTGGTCTGAGAGTACCATATAGCTCATCACGTTTTCTGGTGTGATGGCTCCTCCACACACTCTCTCCAATTCACTTTTTTTTGCCGCAAAGCAACTGAGTGAAAACAAGTGAAAAACACGTGCTCCTTGGTTTCCTCAACGGTCTGACATCCAGGACATTCTGCGGTGTTGTCCAGTTTGAATCGGTACTGATAGGCTCTAAAACAACCATGTCCAGTCAAAAATTATGTAAAAATCCACATCACTATGCTGGCGGCCATACCACGTGCCCACATCGGGTATTAACCTGCGACTCCACCTCCCGGAATCTGCAGCCTCCCAACGCTGCTGCCACTGGTCGATGGTTATTTTTCGCTCTTCTTTTCTCGAAACGTGTAAGCGTCGTCCATAGTGCCTGCTTCTTTCTTCAACAAGGAGTTCCACAGGCGGCATTCGGACTATCATGCACACCGCCTCATAGGAAACAGTTCGAAAAGAACTAACTGTCCTTAAAGAAACTCTGCGATAAACTGAAACCATCTTACTCCTGTATGATTTGGTAACCATCGTTTCTTTTCAAATCGGGGCTGCATATAACATAATGGAGGGGACAACAGTAGCAAGAAGCCTTCTTTGGGACCTCCAATATTTGGCAAAAGGTGTGACTAAAAGGATGCCACTTTAGCAGATTTGGCGCTGATATACTCCGTGTGAAGATTAAAGCGGAGACGTGCATCGATCATAACTCCTAGGTACTTTAAGCAAGACTGGGAATGAATTTCGTGCCTACCCACCATAACAGTGATGGACTCAGTTAGCTTCCTGCAAGTTTCAAGGAGAACCTCGGTCTTGTCATCTGCAAGTTGTAGGCCTACCGAAGACAGCCAACCTCGGACCATAGCAACAACCTGGTTAGCGATGAGGGTAAATTCTTCCAAGTGCTTTGCCACCACTAAAACTGCAACGTCATCTGCGAATCCCACAAGTGGCTCCCTCCGGCATTGTCAATTTGAAGATTGCATTGTACATGACTTTCCACAGAAGAGGCCCTGATACCGAGCCCTGTGGGACACCACCAGTCACCTTGTATCTCCTTTAGCCAATTTCTGAAAAATAAAACAGAACTATCTTTGAAGTAGTCTGTGAGAACTTTCATAAGATAGGTTGGCACCGCCATAGTCGGTAGGTCATCTATTATACAAGTCTATCTTGCAGTGTTAAAAGCATTCTTAACGTCTAGAGTGATGATTGCTGCATAACACTTACCACCTTTCTTCCACCTTGCTCCTGCAATTGCCGTACGGGCCATTTCGACTACCAATCCAACAGCATCTATCGTGGATCGCTCTTTACGAAATCCGTATTGAGCATGCGAGAGGCCATTAACTCCCTCCGTGAACTCTTGTAGCCTGAGGGAAAGGATTTTCTCGAATGCCTTACCCATAGTATCCAACAAGAAAATTGGACGATAGGTTGACGAGTCTTCCTGTCTTCCCTTACCCTTTGGAATGAGTACGAGACGCTGTCTCTTCCAAGGTTTTGGAATTGAACCTTCACGAATGCACGAATAGAAGAGATCGATGAAAAGATCTGGCCGTTTTCTTAGAGCCACCTTTAGAGCTACATTAGGAATGTAGTTCTAAAGGTGGCTCCTTGCCATGTTTTAGGTCTGAGGCGATGTCCTCTATCTCTTCCTGTGTAATTTGTGGAAAATCCCTTATATATATTGTAATAATTCAAAAATTATTAAAATAAAATAAAACAAAATTTTATATTTTTAACTTAAATTCTCATATCTTAAAGATAGCTTGGGATCAAATTAAAAACTTTAATATTAAATAGATGATAGAATTTTATTTAATTTTTATAATATAAAAGACTCTTAATCTCAGGGCGGGTTTCTAGGCAATCAGAAACAGACACTTTTACTATTAACACTTAATTAAATTAATATCAATTTTACACATTAATACATGTGTCAATTTAGGTATAACAAAACTAACCAATTTCATACTCTTCTTTTGATGATTTCCTCAATTAACACTGACTGCTGACAATCTCTCAGTAAATAAACACTAACAAAGTATTGGTCCTCTTACAGTTTTTAGTTACTTCTCATTCATTGAAGTGTGTTGTTAGGCGATCCAAACAAAGAGTCCCTTTTTCTTCTTGGGTGACTCTTGGTTGTCCTCTTTTTTCAAGATATCCACCCTTGCTGGACAGAAATTGATGAGGACCTCCTCATCTTGGAAACATCATTTCCCAAACAACGAATGAATGCCAAAAACTTTGGTTTTTCATTCATTCGTTCAAAACCTGCCTTGATGTTCCATGTAAACATCGATTGTCGCACAACAGTTAGGGGATTTTTGCAAATGATTTACTTTCTGAATATTATTCTTTAGCACTATTTCTTGACTTCTATTTTTTCTTAAATTTACTGTATTTTCAATTATGATGGGAAGAGTTAAAATAGTTTTCATGATATTTGAATCTGCTCAACATGGCCTTGATTCAACGGACTTCTTGAAAGATACGTACCGCCATCTTGGATTTGTTTTGAATCACAAATTTATTATAGACAATGAAAATTGGTTAGCTTGCTTTTTGGTTCAGCAACACAAATGAACAATATTAAAATGATACATAAAATAATACATATTAAAAACCCTTTATACATCAAAATATACTATTTACTCAAAAAGAGCATATTACAATATATATATATATATAAATAAAAGTTACAGCCTCAGTCAGCTGACATCAAATGATGAGATCAGCTGATCGCATGTATATAAAGAAATGTACGGAACCGAATAATAAAGTTAGTATGTTACAACAGTTCACACTGTTGGCTTTCGGACATTTGGCTTTCGCCGATACTTAACTTATATATATTGTAATATGCTCTTTTTGAGTAAATAGTATATTTTGATGTA
>NW_027106425.1:54435-61648 GCF_000696795.3 Halyomorpha halys | reverse complement strand
ATCAAAAGAAGATTGTGAAATTGGTTAGTTTTGTTATACCTAAATTTAAATACATTTGTAAAAGAGATATTAATTTAATTAAGTGTAATTATTGTAAGTGTCTGTTTCTGATTGCCTAGCAACCCGCCCTGAGATTAAGAGTCTTTTATATTATAAAATTTAAATAAAATTCTATTATCTATTTAGCATTAAATTTTTTTAATTTAAACCCTAGCTATCTCCTTTATATTTGAATTTAGTTTAAAACGATTAACATTCTTTTTATTTTATTTTAAATAATATTAAATTATTACATAATATATATTGTCTGAACTTTCAATAGTATTCGCCTGTTCAGGGAATAGTGATCTGACAATACTGTTTACAACATTCGGTCTTGTTTGGAACTGCCTTGTGCCTTTACATAGTTTCTTCAGTGCTATTTTGTAAGGTCTACCCCATGGGTCTGGATCCACCTCATCACAGAGTTCTCTCCAGCACCGTCCTTTGCTTTCTTTAATGGCTTGTCGGAGGTTTCTTCTAGCTCTCTTGAACTCTTCTTGCAGCACAGAAAACTCCAGCAGATGTCTCGCTCGCTGGTAACGTCTTCTTGCTTGGTTGCAACACCTGCGAAGATCGTCAATAGTATCCGTCCACCAGTACACTGAGGAATGATGTTTTCCAGGCTTTGAACGGGTCATAGTTGCATCACAAGCCCCAGATATAAAAGAGGTCAGTATACTCGCCTTTTCCTCGGCTGACCCTTTTATTTCACACTCATCCTCTAGCATTAAAGTGAATGAAGCATCATCAAAAGTTTTTGTATTCCAGCCATTGGCTCTCCATCGAGAACTCTTCTTTCTTGTAGGCGTATGCAGTGTGATCAATATAGCTTGGTGATCACTGTTTCTATAAAATCTACAAACCTCCCAAGTAGCGATCCGATGCATGCATCCACTGACAAACGTCAAATCAATGATAGATGATATTCCTGCTCTTGTGAACGTCAGGTTTGTTCCAGTGTTCATAAGGATGATATCATTTAGTTGTGCGAAAGCTTCCAGGAGAACTTCACCTCGTCGATTTGTTATTCTACTTCCCCATTCTGTTGCTGCCAACTACCCTCTAAGACAATGCGATCCAACAAATTCTCAAAGTCTTCGATTGTGATACTGGGATAGGCGTAACAGCTAAAGATGTATATGTCGTTGATCTTCGCCCATACAAAGCCGGAGTGCGATATAGTATTCATTTCCTGAATAACTTGGGAATTACAGGCCCAAATACCAGCTTTACCACTAACATCGGATACCCATAAGTTGCCATCCAAATTATCATATTGTTCTTCCGCTGGGGTGGTCAGCGTCTCCATTTCCCGCACATAATGCGCATTGCCGTTTCTGGACACATTTAGTAGCTTTGTGACCCGCTTTACCGCAGTTTCGACATAGGGAGGTCCAATTCTTTCCAACACCATTCCAGGCTATGTGTCCGTACTCCCAGCAACAGAAACACTTTGTAACTGTAAGTCTTTCGTGTATACAGCTAACAACACAACAAGGCCTACTCGAACCTATACTTAAGCCAAAACCTTCCTAGCTTGGAGAACCAGAAGTGAAATAACTGCTGTTTGTGTACCTCCATATGTTTGACAGATAGATTTCACTGCTGTAGTGGGCACTGAATCTTCACCCAGGAGATGTTTTAAGGCCTCCGCAACCTCCTCTTTTGTGGTGAGAGCATCCAAATCTCGCAGCTCGAAAAGGGACTTCTCCGCCCAAGTTCAGACTTCCGCCCCTTCACAAAGCACTCCCTCAATTGAGCTTTTTAGTGCAGCAAGAGATTGCTCTCTCTTCCGGTCCAATTGGAGTAGCAGGTCACCTTTATTAATTTTCCAGACCTTGGTGATTGAAGAGGCCATCTCCACCATTGCCGGATCTTCTGTGAGTGTGTGTGTGTATGTATGAGTGAACAACGAAAAGTCGACCTCAAAACTGAAAAGTCTTATAAAACTGAAATTACACATTTAAGGCAGATTTATGCCTGAGATTTGAAAGCAACTTTTCGATAAAATCAACAGAACAGAATTGCCACTTCATAAAATTTATTTTTCACAATTTTTTTTTATTTTCTCAGAAACAGCTCAAATGATTTTGATCAAACTTGGTATATCAATATATAATCAAGTGATATTTAATATCAGCTAGATTTTATCCTCATTGAAATAGTTTAACAGGGCTTTAATGCCAAATTTTCAAAAAATCTTCCTCTAAAGTACTTTTAATTTTGTTTATTTGAAATAAATAACCATTTTATATTGTTTGTGGTAATAAAGAATGGATTAATGCACAATATTAAAGAATTTGATGAATAATTAAATGGAGATTCCTTGTTCAAATTAGGAAAGCTGAGACCGCCCAATTTCTCCCGATTACATTTATGTATAAGTCGCAGGCTGTCAGCTGAGCGAGCATCTGATCAGCT
This sequence comes from Halyomorpha halys, assembly GCF_000696795.3. NCBI lineage: Eukaryota > Metazoa > Arthropoda > Insecta > Hemiptera > Pentatomidae > Halyomorpha > Halyomorpha halys. The sequence continues at coordinate 59,185 of NW_027106425.1, read as the reverse complement.
GTTCAATGTATGTATGTATATATGTATATACATATATATTATATATATATATCTTGATTTGATGTTTGTTGTTGAAGTTGTTCAATCTACCTTTTTCTTTAAATTCTTTTTAAGATTCACATGGTGACTTCCCAGGATCTGCAGAAAGCAATTTTGGATTTAGAAAGGTTCACCAGAGATATGAACCATTTTATTAAGGGAGGTGACTGAATTATAGCACAAATAGAAGCAAAGGTAGAGGAAGATTTACAGAACAAAAGAAATGTGATCTTGTTGAAGACATCCTTGTTATGTAGGATAAAGAGGAGTATCCTGAACCAAATACAAGAAGCCAAAAAACTAAATGGCTTATAGTCAAAGAATGATTGAAGAAAGCTCTCAGAGGAGAATGGACGACGGAGGAAAACATCCTCCAAATGTTAAGGGAGGTGAGAAAACCTCGACAATCTGGTGGGCAGCATGACGGGGTTCTCCTCACCCATTATAACTAAATAACTGAAAAAATGAGGAAAACAGTAAATATTGAGCCGTCCAGACAGACGGGAAGAAAGGAAGGTCTACATAGAGAGCCATCTTTCGTCCAGTGCACTAAAGAGAAGAGGAATCCAGGATGGAAGTGGACTATTAAGAAGTGGGCTAAATGGATAACAAAAGTAACAATTTTCTAGGTTTTCCTCTTATACATATATAGTAAAATGGTGAAAGGATTTTTGTAGTTAATATATAATATAAATAATTATAATATAATATCCACTGAAGACTATAGACAACGCCCCTAATGATTAAGACCTTGAGGCTGATCAGGGATGTCATACACAAATTATGCTGACTACTTATACAAGAGGTAAAAATCTCCATGAAGCCAAGAACATGGTTAGAAACTGAGAGTAGTGGCAATCTTGGTTAAATAATACCTTTAGCTAATAAGGCACTAAAGAATAACACAAAAGAAGAAGGAAACTATGCTATTTTTTTCATTGAACAGACTGAGAAGAAACAGGAGTATGGCTATTTGGCAAATTAGCTATAAAGGAGCAGAAACAAACATAGATGGGAAAAAACAAAGTTATTCTCATCTCTTATCAGTACTATTTTGTGTGCAATAATAAATGAAATATAATTTCCTTACCTAGCTTCTTCTCCTTCAAGTAACTTTCGATAAGCAGATATTTCTAAGTCTAATGCAACTTTGATGTCCATTAAATCTTGATACTCTTGAACTTGATGAGCCATTTCTTCACGAAGAGTAGTGATTTCAGCTTCTCTCTGACTATATTCTTCCATGTATTGAGCTTTAGCCTGTTCTAATATCTTTTCCAAATCTCTAGCCTTTTGCTATAACCAAATAAAAATGGAATGACCAACATTTAAATTGAACATAATGTTTGATAAATAACCATAGTTATATTGACAATATTTATTTGAAACTTTTAATAAAATATAAAGGATTACCTGGGCTGCATTCCTGTCTGCTTCTAAGTCAAGTAATTTCCTATTAAGTTCATTAAGTTTGGCTTGCATGTTTTTCATTTCTTCAATAGCCATTGCTGCAGCATTGCTGTTCCGTGTCAATTGACTACCAAGACTGCGAATCTGAAAAAAATATATAAAGCCTTATTGATATTCAACATAACTTTCAAAAATAATTTAGTTAAACATATTTTATAGTCATGTATATTTTTCTCTAACAATATTTCTCTAGTCAGTGTGCGAAGAAAAGGATTCCTTTTATGGTATTCTGGAAAGAATTTATAACAGACTTTCCAAATATGATGCAAAAATAATTTTAGTCAACAGGTAACTTTAGAGCTAAAATTGGAAAAGAAGCTTTTATTTGACCATCAGAAGGCATGATGAGATAGTAGGCATAGTAGGCATGATGAGAATCGTGACAGTAGGATGAGATTAGTTAATTTCGTGCTAATGCAGAACTTCAGAATTAACAGCACATATTTCACCCACAAAACAATTCATAAAGAAACGTGGCAATCACCAGATGGAAATAACAAGAACCAAATTGACCATACACTGATTGATAGAAGATATGCAAGCAATATTTGGTGTACATTGTTTTATAGGTGCCAACTGAGACTCAGACAATTTTCTTGTAAGAATAAAATATAAACAGAAAATAGTGATGTGGAGATCTGGTACAATCCGAATAACTTAAATAAGTTAGAGGAACTAGCAGTTGCAGTACGTTTTAAAGAAAATGAAACAAAGCAAGAATAAGGATTCTTATTTGGAGAACCAGAAAAACTGCAGAAGAATATGCCCTGTAAAGAAAAAAGACCTGAGCAATGTGGTGAAAGAAAAAGAGACTGGGAAGTAGTTAAGTTAGAATAGATAAGAGAAAATTTCTCTGCTAAAGAAACTAAAAAGTTTTCTAAGGAGATTAGAGACTTCACATCAGTGTTTTAAGGCTTGACTGGAATTTCAAAGGATTAAAGATGGAAACTTTATAGAAGATTGGATTCATGTCCTCAATACATGGGCTGACCATTTTCAGGTGCAGCTTAATCCCCAAGTAAATGTGGGTAACAAACCACCGAGAGAATTTTTTCAAACTCACCAGCAGGACGATCCATACAATAGAGAACGATAAAGAATGGTCTAATCCATATATTTAAAAAAAGGTGATAGTCTTATCACTTAGTAACTAAAGAGGTATAGTTCTTCTCACTGTCGCTTACTTAGAAAGTATTATCAGTGACAATCAATAAAAGGATGCTCAAATGGGTGGTAAGATTAATTGTAGAGTATCAATGCAGTATCAGACTTGGCAGAGAACTACAACTGACCATATCTTTTCATAGAGGATAATACTGGAAAAAGCTTATAAATATAACATCAACCTGCAGCATCTATTTATGGATTTCAAGATCTAAGATCAGATGGATAGGGGAGAACTGTTGAAAAGTTTGCAAGTTATGGGATTACCATGTAATCTTGTGCAGCTTACTAAAATGACTCTTGCAAATACAAAATGCTAAGTGAAGGAAGATTCAGTAAAATTTCGCCAGGGCATTAATATGTTAAATGGCCTAAGACACAGGGTGATCCATTGTTTAGTCTGGACTGAGAAATGGCAGTGGGATCTATCAGGACAAACCACAGAGGAACAATCATTAATAGATTCACACAGCACATGGCCTATGCAGATGATGTTGCCTTTATCAGTAGAAAACTCAGATCATTTTCTAGAACTTTTTAAGAATTCCAGGAGACCTGTGCCGATTGATAGTAAGAAGACAGAGAAGACATGATGCAGCTGACAGAAACGAGTGGTCAACAATAATCTCCGAGGCCAAAATTCTGTAAGAGTTTGACAAAATGTTGATGCTCTACAACTTTTATTCTTAGGATTTTTGATTTAGAACAGTCGTTTCCATGGTACCAACTTTTCAAAGTCAATGTAATTATATTTCTTCATAAAGTTAATAAAAATTGTTATTTTTACAACATAAATTTCGACCCCATCCCTGCACCACATTTATTAAGTTAGGGACTCATTTGAATCATAATTCAATGTTATGCAATTTTAAAGGTTTTATTAGGGTTCTGCCCTCGGTTAAAACATAGAACCTCACAAACATAACGTATTATTATGATATGAAATGAACATGTGAAAACAATTTCCAGCTTTTGAACACTAATTTTACAGGTGGGAGAGAAGTTTAAATTAACTGACCTATAATAGTAAATTTAGAAAAGATAGATTTGATAGAATGTCACATTTGCAATATCACTGATAATTATACAATCAAATAACATTAACTCCTAATAAAATAAACAACATTTCAATAATTATTAAAATATTAGATCAATTATTTAATATGTGATTGTTTGATAGTGGTTTATTTTAATATTAATATACATAACTTTGATCCATTAAACTATCAACTTTTATTCTTTAATAATTCTCCTTTTCGGCCCTCGGGCCATTCTCAAGGAGAAAACCTATAAATTTTTTTTTTTTTAATAACAATTACACTATTTCCTTAACTACATACTGATTTCTTTGGCCCTACCTTCATTATTGATATCATTGGTTTTAATATCAATTTGCAGGCTAATTGCCCAAGTCACATCTTTAAAATAAATTAAATATTAAAATAACATCGTAACAACTTCATAAAATTTTTGTTTTTAAATTGATTACTTTCTTTATTATATCTTCAGTTTAAAAATCTTTTTATAAAAAAAAAAAACTTCTCCTTTTCCACTTATATTTATCACTTAATAATTTTAAATTATTTATCCTATTGTCCTATTCACATGAAATACAATGTTATTAATAACTTTTTTAATAAGGCAATAAAAATAATGGATGAAATTAGATTGGTGAAAATAAAGGAAAAGTTATTTAATATGTTTCAGGAAAACTTTTATCCTAAAAAGTTAATAAAGAAAATATAGGAATTAAATAACAAAAAACCCAAAATAAAAGAAATTGACAAAAATAAAAATGAAAATATGATAAAAGGAAATAAAAAATACTATAGCTGTAATTATATAAAAGGTTTGTCAGAAGGAATAAAAAGGTCTTTTAAGGATTATGATATGAAAGATATATCATTATGTTTCAAACCAAATAATAAATTAAAAAGTTATTATAGTAGAACAAAGGACCCAATAGATAGTAAATATCAATCTGCATTAGTATATAAAATTCCATGAATTAATTGTCCAGCCATATATATATACATGGGAATGATATAAAAAACATGAAAAAGGAACAAAAAAAAAT
>NW_027106425.1:45243-54385 GCF_000696795.3 Halyomorpha halys | reverse complement strand
TGAAACTAAACAATATATAAAAGACAGGATGTATCAACATGGGAATGATATAAAAAACATGGGAATGATATAAAAAACATGAAAAAGGAACAAAAAAAAAAAAAAAACAGCATTGGTTCAACATGTTCAAAATAAGCATGATTTTGATTTTGAAAACGTCAAGGTCATTCATAAAGAGAATAATATTTTTAGAAGAAAAATATTAGAATGGATTTACATCTTAGAAAATATAAACTATACGGCAAATTTCAAATCAGATTCTAAGGGACTAAACCACCATTATTCTGACATTTTGAGCAAAATAAATATGTAATATTATAAAAAAGTTGGTAAGTAGATAAATTGTTCAAATCCTTAAATTGTATCGGTGTATATATAATATATATACACTTATAAAAGCATGAAATACAATAATAGATAACTAAATATGTGAAGAAATAAAATAGAGGGGGTAAATGTATGATAAAAGAATACACTATGTAATAATTATGGATTTTATTATTTAAAAAAGATGCTAAGTTAATAGGCAAAGTAATTAAAATTTAATGTTAATTAAATTATATTAAATGTAAATTTATGATAAAAGTTATTTTTTATAAACATAATAACAGAGTACAAACCTGTTGAAAATAGGTTCTGTTTTAAGTGATAAATATAAGTGGAAAAGGAGAAGTTTTTTTTTTTTTTATAAAAAGATTTTTAAACTGAAGATATAATAAAGAAAGTAATCAATTTAAAAACAAAAATTTTATGAAGTTGTTACGATGTTATTTTAATATTTAATTTATTTTAAAGATGAGACTTGGGCAATTAGCCTGCAAATTGATATTAAAACCAATGATATCAATATTGAAGATATGGCCAAAGAAATCAGTATGTAATTAAGGAAAAAATGTAATTGTTATAAAAACAAAAAAAATTTTATAGGTTGTCTCCTTGAGAATGGCCTGAGGGCCAAAACGGAGAATTATTAAAGAATAAAAGTTGAGAGTTAAATGGATCAAAGTTGTGTATATTAATAATATTTAATTAAAATACATAAATTAGTAATTATAAAAAAATATGTGTTGTATATACAAAAAATGAATATTTTACCTATCATCGTCAATGAATACACAGGGAAATTACAGGATGGAGGTCTCTAAATAAATATACTAGAGACAAATCAGCAAACACAAAATATATATAAATCAGTATAACTGGTTTAGTTAAATGTCAAAAACATAACAATTTAAAACTAATAATAAATGGATAGACGTTTTTATTGTTGACCATAGATTCAATGTGATAAAAAGATGTTCGAGAGTGGGTCCGTAGATAAATAATAAAAAGTAAAACTTATTTTGAGGTGTAGATAGTTGACCGTAGATTAATGATTGGAGAAGTTTGTCGGGGAGTGCAGTCAGCAAAGAACAACATAAATAAACGAAACAATATTTAATTATTTTATGCCAACGTTTCGACCTGAGTTTCAGGTCATCAGGGGTTATGGCGTAGATGATAGGCCTGCAACTAAACTGGTTTTGTTTATTTATGTTGTTTTTTGCTGACCGCACCCTCCGACAAACTTCTCCAATCATTAAAACTTATTTTATTTGTAGTGACGTTTCAGCCTAAATGTCAAGCCTTTTTCAGGGCAAAGATAAACATCATTAAACTACATTACAATACATTCAACTAGCTTTAATTTCGGTGCTAATAGACATCTTTATGTCTAATAGTTCCTGAGATATAGTTTTTCTTAAAACTAACGTTTTTATGAACAACAAGAAATAAAAAAATTGAATTTATTTTGGCGAATATTACGGCACTAGCCACTTCTATGAAGATAAATGCTATAAACTACTTGATAACATATTCAATTTGGGTGCTGATAGACACCAATATGTCTAACAGTTTTTGAGATATACTTTTTTATAAAACAAATGTTTTTTCCATAAATCTATAGAAAACAACATTTTGTGAATTTATTTTGGCAAATATCAAGGCAACTGCTACTCCTATGAAGATAAACGTTATAAACTACTTTATAATATATTCAAGCAAGCAGCTTTGATTTAATTGCCAACAGACATCTTTATACCTATTAATTCCAAAGATATTGTTTTCCCAAAATATTGGATTATTTCATATGAAATGTCCGATTTTTTTACTTAAGAAATTCAAAGTGAGAATAGTGGACTTTTGTTATTTACTATATTTGTGTTTACAGATTATAATAAGCTGTTAATTTACCAGCATTCCAATTGATTGCACATTGTTTAGTAAGCCATCAAATATAACCATGGAAACATGGGATTTTCGAGTAATTTTTTATCATAAGTTTAACTTATATAAGGACATACCTTATATAAAGCTAGAATTTTATTTCTTAAAAAATTGTATAATGTTTCGCTAATTATATTTGACACAGTTTTCAAATTTGATAGGCTTACTAAAGTCAAAATGATGTATAATTTTAGTTATAATATTTTATTTATCTTTAAGATTTATTAATTATTTAGAGATTTTCTGGGTTCAGTGAAAATTGTTTTTAATTTATAATTTTTAACTACAAAATGGTGCTTCCTAATGAAAAATGTCTAGTTCATATTTTAAATAACATTAAATTCTGTTTCAAATGAGTTTTATCAAATTACTTAACATTGTAAATTCATACCAAAACTATGGTCCAAATGACAGCCGTAACACCACATTTTACTAACTTTGCCAAGATTTGACTTCGGAAAGCATGTACCTTGGAAACAGCTGCTCTAAATTTAAAAAAAAATTAGTAGAATAAGATTGTTTATCATTGAATTCTGTGTTGATTAATAACCTTATACTTTGATTTTGCTCTAATGTACATATAGACATTCAAATTGTACTATTTCAATATACTCAACAGAAGGTGTAGAAGCTTGCCTTTCAGATACAATTGTACATTTCAAGTGATTAAATCTGAAACTAGTACATTGAATTAAAAACCCATTCATAAAGTTTAAGTTAGCTAATTAAAGAGTTCATATTTTTTGTTTTATTTCTAAACAATTCTCAAAGTCATAAAAAATATAAAGGTATTCTACATAACAATAATTGAAAAAAAGATGTCCCTAGAAGGATGCATTGGTATTTTAGGGTTAAAATCATATTGTAGACTTTTTTTACTTACAATGTATTACAATGAATTTCCAACAAGCATTCAATAAGGTCTCCTATATAAACTAAAGAAAGCAGCCACTCCAAAATACCTATACAATATTCTGAGCTTATTCCTTAACGGTAGAACATTTTCTGTCAGAATAAATAACAAAAATTCTACCCTTAACAAATCCATGCCGGTACTCCACAAGGTTCAGTCCTTTCTCCCATTTTGTTCAACTTCTACCTTCACATCATCCAGTCCACACATACCTCAATAACTATGTTCACTGACGATACAGATGTTTTATCTCAATATGATGAAATAATAATTGCTAGAAACACTTTGCAAAGTCACCTTAATGATCTAGAACAATGTTTCACTAAATGGAGGATTAGCTTGAACATTGAAAAATGTAATTTAAAAGTATTAACTCTTTGACGCCTACCATACCCACCTGAACTAATCCTCAAAGGTAAAAATGTGAAATGGAATCCTTCCAGCGAAACAATAAGATACCTGGGAATTAACCTACATCACCGCCTTACCTGGAATCACCATATCAACATCAAACTAACTCAAACCTACGCAAGGTCAGCAATGCTATATCCTATCCTAAACAGAAATTACAAACTAAAACAAGAAACAACTGTTCTTACATTTAAAACAATTCTCAGGCCAAGAAAAGGAAAAAATTACAATCTTTTCAAAATAAAGTCCTAAGAATCGCAGTTAATGCTCCTTTGTTCATAAGAAATAACCAATTGCATCGGGAATTACAAATGGAGTCAATAGAGGATTACATAAAAAAACAGTTCATGAAGTACCACTCCCAGTTTCTGACAGTTAAAGGAGCAATGACCTACAACCTGGGAAACCTAACCTCAACCCGAAGACTGAAGCCCAGGCTGCCTGCAGGATATTCTGTTATAAATTCTATATTTATTAATTCATTATTCACACTACCTCTATTTTACTTATTATTTTTTTTTTTCTTCTCTCATCTTTTTTCCAGATTAACTTGTTTCTTTTTACCATTAGAGGGTAATTGTTTTAATAAGTCTACAAATATCGTTATTAATTTTTCTTTTCTCTTCTATTAAGAAGCATTATTTTTATCTAGTTATTTTATCTTTTTTTCCCCTTTTAATTATAACATTGTATAAAGTTAGGGGTGTCTTTTATACCAGACTATAACCTCCCCCCCATAATCAACTGTTAAAAAAAAATTATATATAATGTAATGGTTATATCAACCATTAGGCCATAAATAAATAAAAAAAAGAAATTCAATAAGCTTTAAGTGAAAGTAATACAAACTTAAGAGTAAAATAAACTACAACAAAAAAAGGTCATGAAATGAACCTAATAAAATCACATTATATAATATATTTATTTTATAACTCGAGGAGATGCTGTTTAAAAAATAATATAATCTAAAAAACTGACTTACTTTCTCCTCATACAATTTTTTAATTTCTTCTTTGTTATTCTCTAAATCACACTCATACTGATCGCGTATTTCTTGAAGACTCTGATATAATCTTTCTTCATACTCTTGGCTCAATCTACCATCAAGTTCACTTATTTCCACTTGTTTTTTAGTACGAGTTTCCAATAATTGCTGCTCATGTAACTGCATTTAAAAAAACAAATAAATAAATATTAATTAAAGTACAAAATAATAACACAATAGTATAAAAAATAAAACCCCCATAAAATTAACACATTTTCTCCCACAATAGTAAGTAAAATTAAATAATACAAATAATAACATGAGTACTAATTGGTCAATAAACATTTAAGAGGAACAATATAGTACTGATAATTTCAATTATAACCATTCTATGAGGAAAAGATGGTCAGGGGTGCTGTAAAAACTAAAAATAAGTAAAAACTTATTTATTTGTGCTGATGTTTCGACCTGAATTTCTGGCCTCCATCAGGGATAAAAAAAAACAAACCAAAAGAGAACAAAAATCACTTAGAAAAACATAAAAATAAAGGAAAATAATAAACGAACACATTTGGGAATATATATATAACAATGAATAAAGTAGAAAATAGTTTATTAATAACAATAAAAGTAGACAGTAGAAGATAGATAACAATAGAAGATGAAATATAATATAGAAATAAGAATTATACAAAATAAAATATGAAAAATTAAAAAAAAAAAAAAACAGAAATAGAGAATTAAACATAATGAAAGGTGCGGAAGAAAATGTAAATGATGAGTAATGGACAAAAATAATGAAAAACAATTTAAATCAACATAATGAAATGTATGAAAGAAAAATGAAATACAATGGGCAAGACAGTCGAATAGATGAGTAAAAAAATAATTTAGTTGTATAGATGAGTAAAAGAAAAAAAAGCTAAAATAAATATAGTGTATAACCAATCTAATAACATCCAGATGATGAACATATGCTTGAATAAATGACATCCTTAAAACAACAACAAAATAAAAGTATGAGGTTGAAATATGATTTTGCATGACAAATAAACAATTGTATAATAGCACATTGTAGTAAATATGTATATTAAAACAATATATTCTTCAGTTTTATTAAATTAGTTGAATAAGGTGCTGGAAAGAGAGAGCTTATATCACTTAACATAAGCTAATAATAAACAAAATAAAATTAAAAAAATTATGAGGGGGAGGGGGATTTTCTGAAAAGTAATTGTAACGATTGTATAAAAACATTAGGTGACTGAAAAAACATGAAATTTTAGTACAACCAAACATTATCAATATGAATCTGGAGGGTACAATGATCAAATTAAACGAGAAAAAAGGGTCTTGCGTACAAAAGGTTATGTAACTCTGATTTGTTAATATTGATATGACCTGCATCAATTGTAAGAAACCTAATATGCAGCTACGAAAAATTTGTGCAATTCCAATAGTTCAAAAACCACAAAACTTTTGCACCTTTTTCAGTTGTAACTACTAAATAACTCCAAAACTAATCACCTTACAGAAAAACTTTCCTTATTCCTCTTTCAAAGTTGATAAAATTTGAAATAAGAATGACCAGATAACAATCATTACCTTCTAAGATGAAAATCTTCACACAATGACCATCTTCAAAAAGTCAATCATTTTCATAAGTTTGTTAATATATAAAATATCGTCGAAATTTTTAGTTGCACCTGAACAATTATGAAGAATGAATTTCAAGCAAATTTATCAACTTCCATTTCAATCCATAAGAAAGTGTTTAGGAACAATAGTTCTCTTAAAAAAGCTAGAATGATAATTGGAATGCGGATTTTAAGAGTAGAAAAAAAAACTGTTAAGCTACCCTTTGCGTAACTAGTGGTAGCAAATCATACATGAACCCTGCAGCACTCAAGATTGAGGATTCAGACAATGAAAAAATTATCCTACCTCTGAGTAGAATAGTTCAATTCTACTAGAATTTTTATAATTTGAATTATCAATGCAATAGTATTCCTCATAATTTCTATAATGTTTCACAAACACAGCTGTATAATTTGGCCAGATTTCAAGATATGAGCAAATGGATAAGTTACTGGCCTAATGGCCAGAGCAGAATTTTATTCATAGATAAAACTCCATCTCGCCCACCCCCCTCCCACCATTGAATTGTCCAACATTCAAAGTACTTTTTCACCACCATACACAGCCACAATATTTGTATTGACCTTGGATCAGAGGATCATAAAAATTATTAAATTAATAAAGCATGTTTTGAGACAATTTAGTTCCCAGGTCTAAGGACCAGAGGATCATAAAAGTTACTAAAGTCATAAGAATTTTTTAAAATCAGCTGAAGAAATTTTTTATCTTAAATTTTCATTTCTTTTAACCCGCTTTCTGACTCTGCATATACTACATCTGGGTCTTATTAGAACTCATTTTCATTAGAATTTTCATGTAGCATTAAAGAATCTTAAAATCTTTAACTTGATTTTTAGAGATTTCTTTGTAAATAGGAGAATCACTACGGGTCAAATTGCTTTTAGTAGCAGCAATTTTCGTTGTTTTTGGTTCCTAATTTTTACTATTTAATTTTTTGTCGATATATTACAAGTTTCTGAAATTTATTTGAAATTCTAAAACTGGTAATTGAAATATATTTATAAATGATTTGCAATTGATGTGAATATAAATTAAGTATTATTTTGAAATATGGAGTTTTATTTACTATTTACATATTTGTTTCAAGTAACTTGTTGAACTTGGTTAATTGAATAATATAATCAGTGTCAATATACTGTTAAAAGTTATTTTATAAATTATCTCATTACATTTCGGAATCCAAACATAAAATTTTAATGTTTTGGTGTGCTTTAATCCTTATATATAAAGCATTTAGGTCACGTCTGGACTTAATTTTGTAAGAATTTCATGTAGAATTTAAAAAACTTAAACTTAACAATTCTAAATTTAAACTTGAAAAAAAAAGAGTTGCATTAATGTGAATCTGCCAGTAGGTAAGTCATTTTTTGTTACATCCCAGCCAAAACCACTAAAATGACACTCGAAAAAACAAGTAGTACATAACATCTCTTGAACAAACATAAAAGATAAAAGGAATATTTAACCAAGAATGTCATGAAGTATATGATTAGATAAAAATGAACTGAAGAAGCAGTGAAGATCATTAAAAAAACAGATAAACCTAACAGATTTAAAAGAGTGATATGAAGTATTACTATATCATAATACATGGAAGGTATACAACCTACCTGCTCTTTGAATGAGAAATCTTCACGTAAGGTTTGCACAGCATTTTCTAGATCTACTCTCTGGAGAGTTTCTTCCTCCAAATGTTTTCTTGTATCTGATAACTGGATTGCGAGTTTATTCCTTTCATTTTCCAATGCCTAAAATAAATTGGGGAATATTTAAAATTATTCATAAATATGCATGCACACAACGAATACCCATCTAATGGATGTAGCAGCCATATTTTATCACCAAGAGATAAATTTATCCCATTTAACGAATATTTGCCGAATCTTCAAAATTAATAAAACTATATATAATAGTTTAATCTTTTGATAAAAACACAAAGTTTCCATTAATAAAACCTGAAGCCACGGTAGCAGTATCACATCAATGAAATTATTCCTTTATATTCTTCTAGGTAGTACTTCCAGTCTATTAAGAGATTTATTTGGAAGAGAAAAATTAAGTGGTCTTTTGAATTAAATAATTATTTTTCAACGATATGTTTACATTTTTGTTTCTTAGCCTGTGAAGGTTTTCATAGAAATTCCCTCCTTAAATCACCATGTTCAAGTTAAACTCTATATAACCAAGTCGTTTTTTTTTTCATGTTAAAAACAGCACAGCATAACTTTCTTAGGTTAATAAATATTGAGATTCTAAGTTTCTATATAAAAAAAAATATTTTAATGTAAAAAAATTAGCTGAAAAATTTAAACTCATAAAGACTCAAATCGTAGATATTTCGTAAAACAAGTTAGACTTATTTTAGTCCTACCAAGAGAATATCATCGAGAAAAAGAAGAAATGTATGTTAACTGTTGTCGTAGATCATAACACTAAAAAAAAGGGTATCCTTCCCCGCCGGACCCGCCCCGCTAAACCCCCGGCCCTATATCACTTTTGAAATATTAGCTTAAAACGGGAAGGAGAGACTTTAACATAGAGCAATATTTAAAAAGCCCCTGAAATCGAAAAACGGCACATCAAACCCTCCACTCCCGCCCTCCATGGTAGCCTTACTTATCTGTCTTTTTAAACGGACAATTTCAGCGAGTAGGTTGGTTGATGAATAACATGTCACAATCTCACAAGAGGAGATCGTAACACTAAAAAAAAAGGCTATCCTTCCCCGCCCGCTAAACCCCAGAGAGCTACGGCCCTATATTTGATGATAGGTGTGATATTTGACAAAATTGTACTTATTTGAATAAGATACAAGCTTAAAAAATTCCTATTGCTAGATAGGATAGGATCTAAACTTTAAAAAAAGACACGTGATTGTTGTAAAGAAATTTGAATGTGTGTATATA
>NW_027106425.1:38335-45193 GCF_000696795.3 Halyomorpha halys | reverse complement strand
AAAATTCACAAAGTAGAGTTGGGAATCATTACAACCTAAATATTAATCATAGCATTACCAAACTACTAACAACAAGACAATTTATTTATGTTTAATAAATGAACTTTCACTAGATATCCAATATCTCACTGAAAAACATTTGGAAAGTGTTTTGATAGAAACTAGTCATAAATAACATAAATTTAATATACTTTATTTTCATCTGCAAGCTTCTTTCTTTCACCTTGCAGTTGATTATACTTTGTTGTGAGATCTGCAAGCCGGTTTTCACTGACTGAAAGTGAAGTCTGGAGGAGATTACAATCTTTAGTCTTCTTTTCGAGCCTAAAATGTAAAAAGAAAAATTAATATTTTACTACTCAGTAGTTATGAATTGATCAGCGACATAATTAAACTAAACTTTATTTGACAACACATAACTATTTACATTATTTCTACAACTAGTCATTGTTTCTATATGTAATAGTCGAAGAACTAGAGGATAAAAGTAAGATTTACTTAGAAAAATGTCAGCTGACTCTGATGTTTTCATATGTTCTTCATAACAAGTATATAATAAAAAATTCAAGTTTTTTTACTCCCTATAGGAGTAGTTCCCAAACCCTTTTGTAGAAGTAGGTAAATGACAGAACCCCGATATTATCATTTGATGAAAATAGAGTGCAAAATGCTTTCTTTTGAGCAGAAGCCAATAAAAAAGGGTACTTACGCAAAAACTGAGCGAAGTTGAATAAAATCTGAGAGGGAAAGATTAAAACTGTTGACGTGATGGTATATTCTGAAATTATTTCAAGCTCTTAGAAGAGGCTCGTTGAATCCTAGTTGGGAACCACTGCCCTAATGTGTTACATACAAAATTAGAACTAAAAAACTGTAAGGTTTTTCAATTCTTTTCTTTATATCTATGTATTCGTAATCCATTGTAAAAAGCAATCCTTTGAAACTTGTAGAGGATTAAATTGACTACAACTCTGATTTATCAAGTTTTACTCCATGACCTTTAGCTCCAGCACTGCAGACCTAAAAAGTTAGGTAGAATAAAAAAAAATTTAATCAAGGATGTCAGTTCTGTTGCATCATATCTTTTAACCAGGAAGTACTCCACAGAGAAAAATGTTCTGCATAAAATTAATACAATATAAAAATTTGTGTGAGAAATGTTCTTACTACAAAGATTAGTTTTTGTTGTGAAGCATAATTTGGAAAACCACAATTTCCAGTAAAAAATTGAAGTTCTTACTTCGCAGTGTTTCTCTACATAGAACTAGTTAAAAGATACAAAGTAAGAACTTAAGTTTTGGATGCAAACCATTTTTATGACAGAACTTTCTGCAACTTTGGGAATTTACAGAAACTGTGGGCCTGCAACCATGAGAGCCAATTGTAATTGAACAGAACTTCACAAATCAAAGTTATATTAAAAATAAAATTATGTTACAATTCATCCTATACAAGTTTTATAGGAAATGTTTTTCTCAATAAACAACTAAAAAATTTCAGAGGTTTATAATACTACGGGTGGGAGGTCAAAAATTTTGATTTTATACGATATACTTTATATATATAGGAAATGAAAAAAAAATATTGTTAATTGACTTTCTGCATTAACACTTCTATTCCCTAGACTATAAATTAACAAAAAACAACACTATTTACCAACAATTCCAAATTTTTATTTTAGAAAATTTAAAACTCTCAATACTCAAAAACCTTTAAAGATATCTGAACCCAGTTTATTCATTTAACCAAAGATTTTAAATTAATTATAAAGAAAATATATTACCCCACAAACTTTGTGTACAAGTTCTGGAAGTCAAAATTTAATTACTTCCACATAACTAACAATAAAAAGAATATGGATGAAACTGTTGCATTAGAAGTGAAACTTCTTAGATTCTAAAATTTGTTGACAATTGTTTTTTCAAAATTAAAAAATAGAACTTGATTGAGAGAAATTTCCCCAAAATAAATTAAATATCTCTTTTATTCATCAATTTCCATTAATTCATACTCTAAGAAAGATTTGATGGGTTTATAATAGCTTAAGTATGATACAAATAATTTAGACTAAATTATTTTTAAGTAATGAGAGAATAATGGTACTGTCTGATCTGATAATAGCCTGACCTTTGCGAGTGATAAATGGTAACTCAAATTTTTAATTCAACAATCCAGGTCAGAGATTAATTATCCTCAAAAGGCTCTTACTGTTTCAGTAATGGTCTTCTTTCCCACCTCACTTGTCACAAAATTGAAATAACTAAGCAATAACTAAAAATAAAGAAATATTCAAAGTCTAAGATACCTGAAAAAAATATATAAATGTATTGAAAGAGCTGAATTAAAAAATATTGCTTAGATGTAACACAAAAGTTATTGTTTATTAAGTTTGCTTTTGTAGAAACTAGAATATTCCTAATTTTAAACAAAACATACCCAGTTTCTATATTGTAACAGAATAACTCCAAAACTAGGAGGCTGAAATCCCAAAACTACAACTTATTGCCAAAATAAGTACATAAGAGGAACTTCACAAAAATTGCTAGTATTTTCTATTTTCCTATCACTGTCCATGATGCCCTAAAAGTAAACTAAAATTTTTTGTAGAGAGAATACTTTGCACTTTTGTGGTAAACAATATTCATTGTTAACAAATTTATTCTTCGATTGCTGATAAACAATAGTAATGCTGACGGAAGTTGGATGATTGAATGAGTTGACAGTCAAATTTATAAAATAAATATTATTGGAAGTCTTTTTCAATTTTACCCTTATGATTACTATTAACATTTTACAATCATTTTGAAGGCTTGTCTAGAGAACTGAAATAATTGCTTACATCATATTCTTTAAAAGACCATCTATTATGTTCAGAAACTTCATAAATATCTTTTTTCTGTTTCTCAAAATACTATTATGGATATTTTCATTTTAAATCTTATCTAAATTATGGATTCTTGTTTCCTTGTTTATTAATAGGGTTAAAACTTAATTGTTAGAACAGATGAAGTAAACTTACCTTATTTTAAATCTTATGTACATAATGTGAATGGAGAGCACTAATAGCATAAACAAACAGTATTTTTATGTAACTATACAAAATTGGTTTCTGATTAGGTATTTTTGATTTAAAAAGCAAATTCAATGAATTAATAATTTTCTAGGAAAACCCTAAGGAATTCTTACTTCATTTTTTTTCATCTATATTTTGGACATTCCAGACATACTGTCGGTTATTCAATCTATCTTCGTTATTTGATGTCTTATATCCTCCTCATTTTATGGGATTTGTTCTAGTTATAAGACATTATATTATTAATTGTCCTATTTTGTTGTAGACTATCCATCTGCTTGTCAGTTACTTATGTATTGGACTTTGCTTATTTTATTTACTGGAAAGGGTTGAAATGGTTAAGTAAAATTAGTATGGCCCAATAAGTAAGTAATTGACCAGTAGATGGAGAGTCTACAAGAAAATAGAATAGTTGATGATAATATGATATTTTTAAACTGACAAATCCCTTAAAATGAGATTGAATGAGACAACAAATAATGAACATGGAAAGTTTGTCTGAAACGTCCTACGAAACATAGAAGTAAATGAAGTAATTATAACTATTAAGAGTTTTCCTTAGAAATAAATAACTAATAAAATTGTATATTCCTAGCCAAAGGTTAATTCAATATGAAATATGTAATTTTCATGTTAATGTGAGTAACAGATTTTATCTTGTACCTATTAACAGTCAGATATCTTTCATTTTATTATATTATATTGTTTTTCTAAGCCCACTAGTTTAATTTAATTATCTATTAAGATAATAACTAGTTCTCTTTTGGTTAAATTTTAATAATACTTAACTAGTCCCTGATTAATCTATCATGGTTACTTTATAAGTAGGAGAATTTCATTCATTTACAAGTCAACTATCTGCCAAGACAAACATTCTCGCTAACAATGTTTCAATAACTTGTAACTATCAAACAAATAAGTGAATCGTGTTACTCCTTCATTTGGGAGGATGATAAAATAAAAGAAAGTTTTAACAATAACTTCATCATGAAACAAAATATAATAAAAGAATAACATTAAGATTTAAATTGAATTAAATTGAATACAAAACATTCTAAATAAACTAAAGAAAAGTCTATTGAAAACATGATAGATTTAAACAGATAAAAATACACATCTCATTAGGCTAGGTACAAAAATATGAAATAAAAAATATGTTGACCAAATTGAGATTATAACAAAAGCTGTGAGGAAACCATGAAATATAAATTCCAATTCTAAATAAACAAACGAACTAATACAGAAATAACAAATTATGATGAAGTAAAGAGAAAATAAGACTAAAAATTTAAATAAAAAATATGAAAATAAGTTCTGAAATTTTCAATAGAAATTGCTTTAAAAAAGATAAATCTAAGAGATTTATGATAATTGTGGAATGTAGGTTATGGGTAAAGGATGATCTAACACTCCTTGACCCCATTATCAAGGTAAAATAACATTTGTATCTGTCCTTGCAGATGTGGTTAGTATTACTTTTAATTATACAAATTTATTTCGGTACAGGATGGGTAAGAAAAAGAAAAGATAAATCTGAAAAACTTAGCATTAATGTTCCTAACAATCAACATACTAAGCTGTTATATAAATTAATGTATGACTCAACAAGTACCACAAATTAGTCATCAAACATAAACTAAACAGATGCTGATAAGAGATGAATTGATATTGATAAATAATCAACAAACACCTCTGAGCATGGAATGCACTCAAGTGCATCAGACCGGTAGAAAATCGTTTGTTTACAAGGTCATATCAGCAACTCTTATCGATAAAGTCAAAACTTGATAAGAAATCGTCCAAATTATCACACATTGAACAAAACAGCATTTTAATAGGGAAATCTTATGATAGCATTATTATTATTTATAAGGCAAAGATAAGGATCTTTGCATGGGGCCAATCAGGCATATGGCGTGCATGTGGGCAGTGACCTAAACAATCAAACCACACCCACATCATAAAATGTTGGTATTCATAAAGTAACCAGTAAATTAACTGTTGAAAAAGAGTTTCATGCTTATAGAAACAGATGAACAAAACAATTCTAGAATATTTACGTGTTTAGAAATTATTACACGAAATTCAATTAGGCAAAAATATCACAAAATATTAACAAAAGAACCTTTCAAAAAAATAAACCTGAGAGGTAAACTTAAGAAATAATCCTCAAAATAAGAAAAATAAGTTTCAAAGCTCTATAAATAGGTGAAAGTAAATTTATTAAAAAGTATGACATCACCACAATGACGACGCGAACTAATTTCCATTATGACCAATGCAAGAGTTATACCAATAAGAATAAAATGTGGATTTATATTGAAGAGATAATTAAATTCTGAAAAGATTTAAAAAACTTACTCAGTTTTAAGTTCTTCATTTTCAGTATACAATCTTCGCGTATCAATTTGGAGTTTCGTCTTTTCCCGCGACAATTCATCAAGCAATTTTCTTGCTTCAGATAACTCACTTTCGTATAACGATTTAACACTTGTTACTTCCCTCGTAATATTTTCTTGAGAACTTTTGACTTCACGGGTTAGCCGGTTATTTTCAGTTTCCAAATTTCTAACTCTATCAATGTAACACGCTAAGCGATCGTTTAAATTAGCAAGTTCTTGCTTTTCATGGAGTCTACTGTATCTTGTTGGACTTAAAGGACTCTTTCTAGCACCTTGAGGAGTTGGAGTTTCACTTTTTCTAGGTGAACTTCTAGAAGGACCTGCTGATGATGTACCTGCCGGAGCAGTCTTTTTCGGTGATTTTGTGGACATGATGAACAAGTTGGTAGGTTATAATAAATAATAAACTCAATGCGATAAACAAATTGCAGCAATAACAGACTCAACAGCTACAGATTAACAGGACGCTAGTCACTTCGCGCAAGCGCTTAAGTGAACTCCTGGCCTACTATCGTAGTAATGCTTTCCCGAACTAAACAACTGTCGTTAGATAATATCCAAAGAGCTATTAATATTTGTCAAGTTACAAATTGCGCTGAACCGGGTGAAACACTTAAAGTCAAATATTAGGAATATGTAAAGATTTTCAATTTTAATGTTTATTTGTAATTAAACTAACATATTTTAAATTAGGATTTGATCACATTCTTAAGGAATTTTCAAGGAAAGAAATATTAGTTTAATTGAATACGCAGCTGAAGTGTAAACTCGAACAATATGCAATTATTGTGTAATAAGTATACAAATTAAACATAATAAAATTCCTAAATTATTGATTAATTTACATTAATTACGCTTTTTTTAACGCTTAGAACTTCATTCATTGAGGCACTGCGTTTTGAAACCAACCAAGTCTCTTATGTAGCTTTTAACTGTAAATAAATCCATTGGCTGTCATAGTGAGGAAAAGAGATAATAAAAACCTGTTAAAAAATTAATAAAAAAAAAATTGAAATCATCCCTACTTTCTTTATCAACAAAATAAATAAATAAAAATAATTAACGCATCATCAAAACCTTCTCAGGAACAGAAAAACCTGATTGGAAAAGCTTCAGTTTTAGTAAGTAGAAAATAAAGAGTTAAAAATGTTGTTATATACAATATAAAGACAATTTTTAAATATATTCATTATAAATTTTTCAAAAAAATGTTTGCAAGCAATTATTTTTCAATCAAAATTTTCAGAAATCTCGATAAATTAATTTTATAATCCAAAAAGTAGGAAAGATATGTTTAATTTAATTTTTCTTTTAAATATTCGTTTAAATGTTTTTTCATTAAATATTCAAAGTTTGAGTTTAAGGATCATTTCACTCACAAGG
>NW_027106425.1:33570-38285 GCF_000696795.3 Halyomorpha halys | reverse complement strand
ATATAGTTGACCGTAAAAATTTATATATAAGATGATAGTCAGGGTTCCGGTCAAAAGAGAAACAAAAATAGTTTACAACTATTTATTTTTCGACTTTGCAGGGCTAAAAAGATACAAAAAAGAAACTGAGAATATTACAACAATAAGATACAGTAAGGCAATTCAAGCTAGGATAAATATTATGTAAAAATAGAGTGATAAGAAATTACATATAAATAAAAGGAAGGAAGACGTAAAATAGTATTAATATAAAATAAAATTGAATAAAAAATAAGTAACAATGGTAAGAGTAATTTTTTTTTAAAAATACGTAAAATATACAGTTAAAAAGTGCAGGAGACGAACAAAAAAAAAAAAGTGATTAAATAAACGTCTCGAAAGAATAATTGTAAATAAAAAAAAATACTAACAACTTAACAACAATAATAAACTTAATATTTATAATTTTCTTAGCGAAATCGGATATCGCTCCAAGATATTTATTTATAATTTCAAATTATTTTTAACTAGAAACATATTGATTTACCAGTTAGGCTCTTGTCCTATTTCTAATATGTAAATGTTTGATGATAGATTGGCTGCGAGCGTCTGCTTTAGAAAACTTAGCATTCCATATAAGGTCGACGGCTAAGTAAGGAACTATTCTGAAGTGGTAATGAGGATGATTACCGCACGCTAACAAGACTTTAAGTATAAGAGTTTGTTTACCCTAGTTAGTTTAGCGGATATTCAAATACAATAGCACACTTTAATCAGCCTTTATGAGGAAGCAAAACGTGAAATTACAAAAAAATAATAAAAATTAATATTCCAAAAGAACTGCAGCAGCACGCTATTGAAAATCATAAACATATAGTGACAGTTGGTTGAGAGGAAAAAATGGTTTTGCCGAGCTCGGGCTGTTATCACTTTGTTTTCATGAAATTCTCTTGTGGAGATGGAGAAAATCCTTATTCACTGTTGCCTTTCCCTCTCTGATTCCCATTTCCATGAAACAAATTTACACCGCATTAAACAAATACTCTTAACTAATAACCCCCCCCCCCTTCCCTATATTATTCATAAACTTATAAACAACTACAAAAATCGTCTCACCACTTTATTCAGTTCTTTACGACCCCTCTCTATCCCTTATACAGGTCACTACGATAAGTTCCCTGTCTTTCAGATAACACATTTTACTTTCCGCTAGGCCTAACCTTTGTATTGTTTTCATATCTCACAACAAACTATCTAATATTTACTCGCATCTTGAAGATGTTATCCCTCTTTTACATAGATCACATGTCGAATACCGCATCCCTTGCTTTGTGTATTACAATACAAACATTAAACTATAATTAAAAAAAAAAAGAATGCAAACATTAATTAACACAAATTATATATAAGAAATTAATACAAATTATATAAATTATGCTAATCAAATTATTTAAAATTTTATTACTCATTCTATAGTAGCCACTATTACAATGACAAACCGCAAATGTCATTTCCAACTTTCAGTTCCTTGTCCTATCTCTCCACTCATCACATCAGGTCTGTTGAAGGCTATTCTATAATAGTCCACAATTACAATGACAAATTTTAAATGTAATTTTTAACTTTCAGTTTCTTGTTTTTTTTTTTTAATAAAAGATCGACCAACTCACATTACTTCTTCTTGAACACACCAATAGTTCTTCCACGCCTTCCTGTTGGTTTGGTGTCCTCTAACTCTCAGACCCCAATCAAAATCAAAATTCAAATTATATAAATTAAAAAATTTAAAGATAGTTACCGTTTCGTTATTTTTCGGGATATAATGTTTTTCCCAAACATCCAAGACTGCTAAAACAGTCTCATTTGATGGTGTAAGCGTCGTAATAGTTGTATATAATTACAATCCATCCGTGCCTGGTAAATTCTTCAACTTTGCCACTCGAGCCTCTCGAAACTTCTTCTCCGTTCTTTTGCCACGAAATACACCTCAACTTCTCTCCGAAAGTGGAGAAAACTTTCGGTGAGATTGCCGTCATAGGTATTTAAATTCAATAGCTTATTAAACTTGATGAAATACGATTAACTTTATTGCGAACATGCTACTTGCACATATTTATTATATATTGCATAAGGTTACACATACCAGTAAGATATTTCAGCGTAGCCATCGTTAACACATTCAATTCTTCACAACCCTTCTGTATCCTTATACAGGTCACTACGATACATTCCCTCCCGTTTAGATAATATCCAAAACTTTTTATTTTCCGCTATACCTAACCTTCGTATTGTTTTCAGATCTCACAACAAACTATCTAATATTTACTCGCATCTTGAAGATCTTATCCCTCTTTAACACCGATCACATGTTGTATACTGCATCCCTTACTCCATCAATTGCGGAATCAAGGAAGTTTATAAAACAGTCCTGAATGCCAAACTCGATCAGAAAGAGTGCTCTTATGTGGATGATATGACATTAACCACTCGACGATACTGTTGTATGGTAGAATGGGATGTTCTAAATACAAACTGGTGGTCAGGAATAACATGATATGAGTCAAGGATTGGATAGAGGCGTTTTAATAAGTTTTTTCTATGATTTTGCTCATAATGGGCAGTAGTAAAATAGGACGATAGGAAGTTGGATATTCAGGTGGCTTGAAGGGTTTGTGAAACATTTTTATTATAGACATTTTCCAAGGGTCGGGGAAATAACTATTTGTTGGGGCGAGGGGCGTTTCGTAAATGAAAAACCTACCTCTTCCCCAGAGAAAAAAATGTTTGCTGGTTCGGGTGATAAAATAAAAAACGGAGGATCTGAAATGTATCATAAAAACATAAAAATAATAAAGAAAAATTAGAGAATAACAAAACCTTCCAACTGATATACAAATTTTAATTAAATTAAAATATAAAGAAATAAAATAAATGAACTGTTACTTGTTGTTACAAAAAATAAAAGTGTGTGAAGTAAAAAGAAAATATTTTTATATATGTATCAAACAAAAAAAAAAAAAAACAATTTTCTTTACTCTAGAAATAATAAGTAACTTAAAACGAACAAAAAATGTGATGCTCGGTGAAAGTATGGGAGAAAAAAAGTCACTCACAGTACGGGGGGTCGATATGCGCATATCGATGATAATTCTCCTTTCCGCAGCATCCGCCGTCATCCAGATGTCGATGATTGGGTGGTTGAGTGTCCTGTATTGTACCCCAAATTCTCGTTGCCTCAAAAGCGGTGAGCCGGTGGGTATTTCCATCTCTGGCTCAGCCTCTGGGCTCTAGGCAGCGGACTGTAGACTCCCTTATCAGTCCCTGTATACAGGCCGTAATCCCATTGCAGCCTGCAATGTTGTTGAATGTGCCGAGCCACAGCGATGTATTTGTATTATACACACACCATAACAACTTCCTTAACTGTTCGTGATTTATTCTAATTTAATTTTAATTACAAGAAATAAAAACTTATATATTATAAAGTATAATGAAATTAAATTAAAGAAAAGAAAAATACACTTTTGGGCTTTAACACTACTACGTAGATATAGATGGCTAGGAATAGGAATAGGATGGCTTTACGAGGGAGCTGTTTCAGAATATGTGATATGATAAGATCGTGGCCAGGAGTTTTTTTTTAGAAGGTAATTGGTGGATGATGTTTATTATTTCTCAGGGATGAAAGGCTTTAGGAGGAAGGGTCATTTGGTGTGGAATTGTAATCTATGCTTCAACATGTTCAAGATGAGTTGGATTAAGGATATCAGGATGGGGGTTAAAAGTTTTAAAGAGATGTTCGCCGAACATTTGAGTTTTTTCTTCATCTGATCGTATCCAAGTCTTATTTTTAGTGAGAAGTGGATGATTGCAGGATTTGTATTTTAGTAGCTTTTTAGTCGTTGTCCATAATGATTTGTCAGTGGTATTTAGGTTTTCTGTTATTTAAGTTCAGGAAATTTTGTATTCTGTGTTTTATAATTTCTGTAATTAGTCTGTTAGTCAATGTATTGTACCGAGTCTTGTCCGAAGGATATCTTGTTCTGTGCCACCTCGCTCTAGCTCGGAGTTTTTCTGTTAATAAGGCTTGTACGTGACGAGCTAAATTGTTTTCCCGACAACTTTTTAAGTTCATTGGTGAAGCAATGTTAGTGACAGTAGTTCCTATCGATCTGGAGAGTATTTCGATAGCAGAGTCGAATCAAACTCAAAATTGATTGGTGACTGAAAGTTGTATGATGCGCTCACCGCACCAGATTTCTAAATACGTCATCAAAATCTGTTTTTATTTGGTTCTAACATACTTTTTACACCTGTGCTCTCCTGCTTTATGCTCTGATACTTTACTCGTAACCATGAGTGAAGGCATAGGGGAGCTGCGGCTCTCCCATAGATTATTTGGGCCCAAGCGAAAAATAAAAGAAAGAAAGTAGTAAATTTATATGACAGATGGTTTCTTTCTGGAAACATGCTATAAGTGGGAAGGTAATGGTAGGGAAAGATGGTGGCGTCCAAAAAATCATCAGAGATGAAAAGTGAAAAACTGCCTTATATTTTCATCGTGCGAGCCACTGGTTAAACTTTGTTGTTAACTATTTGAATTCAGACGTTTCATTTTCAATAATTTATTGTCATCATAGGTAATAAAAATTTAAAAAGTGATGATCGATTTTATAAATTAAAAATAAAATGGTGAGGGATGGAATGCGGAATTAAATACCTTTCTTTTACCCAAC
>NW_027106425.1:24526-28645 GCF_000696795.3 Halyomorpha halys | reverse complement strand
TCAGTTGGCTCAATCGACTGTTGAGCGACAGAAGCTGGAGGCCCAACTATCAAAAGCAACAGAGAACACGCAGATTGAGTTGCTTAAGATCAGGACACAGAGCTCGGCATTCATCCATGAGGTAATTAGCCAATTGGAACCCTTCACGGGGGTAGTAGGTGACATCGAGTACTTTATCAAGGGTGGTGACCAAATCAAAAACTTAATAAACAACAGAAAGGAGACGGGCACGCAACTAGAGTCTGATGTGAGATTACTAGTAGTCGTACCTCTCGGCGAGTTCTGAACGCCATACAAGGAGACTCGACCCTTCCCTGGGAAACACTGAAGACACGGCTTAAGAAGTTGTACGGCGGTAGCAGGTGGACCCCGGAAGAAGATGTGTTTTTTTATTCAAGGAACCCGAGTCCATGGGTAATCAGAAGGTAGTTTGCCGAGAAGCTTCTTCTGTTATATAATAGGCTGACGGAGGAGACATGCGGACCAACAGAGGGAGCCTAAAAAAAGGAATTTTAGGAAGAGTGTTGAAGGTACAGCTCAACCACTACTTAGACCGTCCGGGTTCACTGCCCAAGGACCGCGATTTCCTGGAGTGTGCACACGATCTGATCGACGCGAGAGAACGCAATGAAGCTCGCTTCGGAAAACCGGAAGCGGATTGGACGGAGGTTAAGTCGCCGAGGATGCGTCAACGCAGCCCTACCAGGTGGATCAACAGTAACACTGGCTTCGAAAAACGGCGGAGCAGAGGCCTAGATGCCCGGAGGCGGAAATCAGAGCGACGTTGTTACGAGTGCAATCGCACGGGGCACATTGCAGCCCAATGTACTCTCACGAGGTGCTACGAGTGCGGCAGGCAAGGACACATCGCAAGGGAATGCCCGAGGCGTAGCCACCGGCCAAACAGAAGGGAACCAAAACCGGAGCCGATGGAAGTCAACAACCAGGATTGGAGCAGGAGACGGGCCAGCGGGAGGAGCGGAAGATGCCAAGATGAGAGCATCCGGTCTGGGCGCAGTTTTCCGGCTACAGGGAAGCATGAGGTAAGCGGGGAAAATCCTTGAAGGGGGGATTTTCCGGAGCAGAGGAAGTAACGGGACGCGCTCAGATTGAGGACGCGGTAGTGGGCGGGGCAACCAACCGGGAGAGTTAATAGTTATTAACAGTACAGTACAGGAGTACAGGACAGTGGACAAGGTTGCCCGTGGCGAGGTTGGGTGAGTCTGGCATCAGCTTCCTTATCAACACAGGAAGCACAAACTCGTTGATTAGTAAAAGGGCGGCGGAGAAGCTGGGAATTTGGACGGGACGAAGGAAATGTGGTTGCGCGAAGGGGGTACTTCCTCGGGTTGAGGATATCCTAGATCGCTTAGCAGGGGAGACCATTTTTGGTACTTTGGACCTGAAGAGTGGGTATCACCAGGTACGGATGGCCGAAGAGGATGTTTTCGTGGGAGCGGGGACACTACGAATTCGTTCGCATGCTGTTCGGACTAAAAGGGGCCCCACTCACTTTCCAGCGTCTCATGGACGAAATGCAGCGCGGACTGGGTGAATCGTATTCCCAGGTCTATCTGGACGATCTAATCGTCTTTAGTAGGAACAAAGAAGAACACGGGGAACACCTCAAGCGTGTTTTCGATAAAATACGCGAGTTCGGACTGAAATTATCACGAGAAAAGAAAAAAGCCCATTTTGGCTTACGGGAAATTAGGTTTTTAGGGCATGTGGTTTCACAAAACGGGGTACAGCCAGACCCGGAACGGGCAAAAGCCATCCAGGAAGCTCCATTACCAAAGAACGCTCGTGGGATCAGACGGTTTTTGGGGATGGTGAACTATTATAGGAGGTTTATACCGGGAATAGCAGAGCTTACGCACCCACTGACCGACATGTTGAAAAAAGGAAGACGGTTTCAACTAGGACCAGACCATTAGCTTGCATTAGGAGGTGCCGGGAGGTTTTAACCTCTCGTCCGCTGTTAGCGTTCCCCGACTTCACCAGAATGTTTAAAATTACTACGGACACGAGCGAGGTCGTTGTTGGAGCTGTTCTCTCCCAGAATTTTGAAACTGGCGAGAAACCAATAGCATATGCGGGGCGGAAATTAAATGACGCTGAACAGCGCTATAGCGCAATCGAGCGAGAGCTTTTGGCGGTAGTTTGGGCGGTGGAATACTATCGACCATACGTATATGGTCGACGGTTCGAACTACTAACCGATCATAAGCCTTTATTGCATTTAGCAACCCTCAAGGAATCGTCCGCGCGGGTATCACGCTGGAAGGAACGTCTGGCGATTTACAACTTCCACACGATTCACAAAAAAGGTGTTGAAAACGCAGTCGCAGATTGGTTATCGCGATATTTGGTGGTGAACGCGATCGAAGACGAGGAAACATCGGCGGAAAGCAGACCGGAAATTCCTTTAGTACTGAGTGAACACGAGGAAAATAGAACCCCGACGGACAGACCCCGAGAACTGCCAGAGGAGGACGACATATTTAATAATAAGCGTCACCAAATCGTTATGAAATCCAAACAGGATCCCGGAATCGAAATCAGGGCGAGTACATACGAGGGTTTGTCGACAATATTAGTCCGCACCCCCGCATCGATCGACGAAACCGCTAGAAAATATATTTGCGGAATTCACCAACCCAGGGCGGAACTGCTATGTTTATGTGGGAAATAGATTGATCATGAACAAATTAAAACGGTTATGGTGACAAGAGAGGGTGGGAATGGGGTACTCACTGATGTCTCCGTCAAGTAGATTACGGAACCGGAGGCACAACAATGACTCGTTACTGAACACCACTCTGGCAAAACGAACCACCGTGGAATCGAGGAGACCCTTCGCGCGCTAAAATTGCTGTATTTATGGAAGAATATAAACCATACCGTGCGGGATTGTATAGCGCGATGCGAAGTCTGCCAACGAGCAAGGTACGAGCGACAACCTGCAGTAGCGGAACAGGTAGTCACACCGACCGCGATAGAACCCCTAAGATCGGTACAAGTCGATATCTATTCCAACGAGAGACAGTCTTGGTTAACGGCGATCGACCCGTTTAGTAAGCTCGCAATGGCCTATCCGATCGAGGCCAAAACACCCCGGGCAGTTTGGGAAGGAATTCTGCAATGGTGCGTGTTCTACGGTGTTCCGGACGAAGTAATTTCAGATTGTGGGAGAGAATTTAATAACGCCATAATCCGAGATGAGAGTAAGGCATTAGGCATCAATTGGCGGTTGAACACCCTACATCACATCAAGGTGAGGGGCGCCGTAGAACGTCTACATAACACAATCGGGGAACACTTACGGCTTCTCAAGTTAGGACGCAATCTCGAACCATTCGAGGCTATACCGCGTGCAATCATAGCCTATAATAATACCATTCACGCAGCAACGGGACTATTGCCTGTCGAAATCGTTTTTGCACATCGACGAAGGGATAGAGGGGACCTCATTACGGTTAACAACGATCTACGAACCAAACTATACCTAGCGAGAAAAATTAATCCTCGATAAACAAACCCGGGTTGATAAGGCGAATAATAGACCCTTAGTATATAAGAAGGGACCACTAGCGTTGGGAACTATAGTGTACAGGCGACTACGAACAGCTCGTAATAAAACAGCTGCGCCGTACGAGGGTCCGTACAAGGTTATCACCATTCGGGAGAATAATTTATTCACCATCAGGGATGTAAGTTTCCCATTTCGGTCACGTACGGTACACCTTGAGGAGCTTCGAGTACCTCACATAATGCCTCAAACCGAGCCGGACGGTAGGGATGGGATATCGAAAGAAAAATATCGATATCGATATCGGATATCAATATAGATATCGGTATTATATCTGAACTAAAATATCGATATTTTAAAATATCGAAATATCTATATCGAAAATTTAACGAATTAAAGTAATGATAATTGTAAAATGATAACATAGGAAGACATATTTTATGTCATACCTAATCAAAATACATAAGAAACTCTTAATAACCATGAAATAAAGCAACACCACGACAACCATAACAAATATAAACTAAAATATAATTGTTTTATTGAAGAAAATTTAAAAATAGAATATCGATATTTTATTTTGATAA
>NW_027106425.1:20962-24351 GCF_000696795.3 Halyomorpha halys | reverse complement strand
ATATATATTTAGTATATATTTATTTCGATATTTCCTATTGTTGTAATCGATAGAGAATATGAGCATCAATATTCCGATATTATTTTATCGAAATATCGATATATTGTTTAAAATGACTAAAATATTATATAGAGATTTTAAAATAGGAATATCGATATTTTATTTTGATAATTACATATTTTTTTCTATATTTTACATTGTTTTAATATCAATATGGAATATAAACAACAATATTCCGACATTATTTTATCGAAAAATCTACATTTTGCTTAAAATGACTAAAATATTAAATAGAGATTTTAAAATAGGAATATCGATATTTTATTTTGATAATTACATATTTTTTCCGATATTTTACATTGTTTTAATATCGATATGGAATATAAACAACAATATTCCGACATTATTTTATCGAAAAATCGATATTTTGCTTAAAATACTAAAATATTAAATAGAGATTTTAAAATAGGAATATCGATATTTTATTTTGATAATTACATATTTTTTTCAATATTTTGTATTATTGTAATATCGATATGGTATATAAGAACAATAATACGATATTATTTTATTTGAAATATCGATATATTTTTTAAAATGACTAAAATAACATACAGAAATATTAAAATAGAATTATCGATATATTATTTTGATTTTACAGATTTATTTCGATATTTTACACTATTGTAATATCGATATGGAATATTAGCAACTATATTCCAATATTAATCTATCGAAATATCAATATTCTTTTTTTAAAGACTAGAAAATTTTATAGAATAATTAAAAATGGAATATCTACATTTTATTATGATAAATACATATTTATTTCGATATTTTGTATTATTGTAATATCGATACGGTTTATAAGAACAATATTCCGATATTATTTTATGGAAATATTGATATTTTGTTTATAATGGCTAAAATAACATATAGAAATATTAAAATAGGAATATCGATATTTTATATTGATAATTACATATTTTTTTCGATATTTTGTATTATTGTAATATCGATATGGAATATAAGCAACAATATTACGATATTACTTTATCGATATATCGATATTTCGTTGAAGAAATATCGTTTCTAATCTTTGATATCGATATTAATACCGTAAATATAAATATAAATAACGTAAATATCGAAGGGAACATGAAATTATCAAAATAAAATAACGATATACCTTTTTTTAGCTTTTCATTAAATATTATAGTTTTCTTTCATAATATGAAAGAATAATACGATGAAAAAATATCGTAATACTTTTTCTAATCTACCATATTGATATTAATAAAAATTTCGGATTTCGAAAGGAATATCAATTTAAAATATAGAAAAACTATTTTTATGCTTTTTATAAAATTTTCTTAGTCTTATTATACCCAATATAGATATTTCTATAAAAATAAGATTGAAATATTGATATCGATATTATCAACTATGTGAAATACCAAAATGAATAATAAATTTTCAAAATGAAATATCGAAATACCTTTTTTTAGCTTTTCCATCTTCCATGTCGATATTAGTAACAATATCGAATATTGAAAGGAATATGAATTTTTCAATTTAAAATATGGAAAAAGTATGTTTATGCTTTTTCTAATCTTCAATATCGATAATAATAACAATATAGAATATCGAAATGAACATGAATTTATCAATTCAAAATATCGAAAAACTATGTTTAAACTTTTTATAAGATTTTTTTTACATTTTGTAATGAAATATTACTTCGATGAAAAAATATCGAAATATCGTTTCTAATCTTCGATAACTATATTAATAACAATGTAAAATATCGAAAGGAACATGAAATTTTCAAAATGAAATATCGAAGTACCTTTTTTTAATTTTTCATAAAATGTTTTATTTTATTTTATAAAATATTGATATTTCTATTGAACAAAATATCGAAACATGGTTTCTAATCTACGATATCGATATTAATAACAATGTCGAATATCGAAAGGAATATGAATTTATTTATAAAGTATTTTTATGTTATTTTTAATCTTCAATATCGATAATAATAACAATGTAGAATATCGAAATGAACATGAATTTATCAATTCAAAATATCAGAAAACTATTTTAAACCTTTTTATAAGATTTTCTTAATATGTTTTAATGAAATTATCGTTTCTAATCTTTGATATCAATATTAATAACAATGTAAAATATCGAAAGGAACATGAAATTATAAAAATAAAATATCGATATACGTTTTTTTAGCTTTTTATAAAATTTTCTAAATCTTATTATACCAAATATCGACAATTCTATTTAAAAAAATATCGAAATATCGAATATTGTATCAATTATAATATTGTTGGTAATTATCGATATCGATATAAATAACATTATCAAAGATCAAATGGATGTTAAAGTATTGAAACAATATATCGATCCTTTGAAATTACAATATCGGAATACTTTTACAAACGTTAGAAATAAACAATAATAAAAATGTCAAATATCGAAATGAATATGATGAATAATCAATATTAAATATCAAAATACTATTATTAAGCTTGAATATTTTCTTTAACAAAATATCGATATTTGGATTAAATAAAATTGGAATATCTTTGCCATAATATATTTTGTACAAATATTTCCTCCTGAATATATTATTATAGATATATTACATTGGAGTGTATATTATCAATATATCTTTTATTTATATATACTTTTAAGGTGCGACTTTTTTTTTTTTAATTTTTTTTTTAGAAACCGATATTTCGATATTATCGATATCGATATCCCATCCCTACCGGACGGCAGCGCTCAGCCTGGACCATCTCACAAGCTTTTTTTCTCTTCTGTTCCCTCTAAATTTAATTGTTAGGTTAAGTTCAATTGTTAGGTTAAGTTATAGGCTAAGTTCAGTGAGGCTAATTTTTTTTTTTTTGTTCTTTTCTTTTCTCTTTTCCTGTACATCCAGTGAATTTTTATTTCTTATGTAGAACAGGGTGCCAGGTTCATTTCACTTTTACTTCACATTTATTTATTTTTCTTTAGAGTTCCTCCATAGGAAGGAACTGGAGGGAGGGAGTTAGCTGTATAGCAATAAGAACCACGTACTAATAGGATTAGCTATCTTTAAGTTTAATTAACCATGTGTTTTAGATACCATACGATTGTATGAATAAAGGTTAGTTATTGAGATACTCTTGTGTTGTTACTCTGCCCGAACCCCTTTTTATTTTGATTAATCCTTTCAGTCTAATCGTAAGTTATATATATATATATATAAGTTAAGTATTGGCAAAAACAAAATGTCAAAAAAGAGAAGAAGGAATAAGATCTAACTCGCTTGTACTGCTGTAAAACACTGACTTTATTGTGTTCGTTACATCTGTTATATACCCTCGATCAGC
>NW_027106425.1:19720-20912 GCF_000696795.3 Halyomorpha halys | reverse complement strand
TACTGGAGTATCTGAGGGACTTTTGGGTTTTTTGTATTGAAGTATTCCAATAATATTCCCTTTGAATATGATTAATAGCATATTTCTCAAGAGCAGGAAGATATGCCTAAATTTGACATATTCATGCTAAAATTGGACTAGAATCTTTTAAATTATAACTATATTATTATAAATTATAGTTATTAGTTTCCCCTTTACACGCCACTATCCCTGATGAAGACCTGAAACTCAGGTCGAAACGTCGGCATAAAATAAATAAATATTGTTTTTTTTATTTATGTTGTTCTTTGGTGACCGCACCCCCCGACAAACTTCTTCAAGAAGTAGAATCTTTTAAATTTAAACCTTTCATTATATTTTAATTATGATTATGAGAAAATTGAACCAATGTTATGTTATTTTTTAAATATAATTAACTGATCCCATAGAAAGTTTACAGTTACAATTAAGATTAATTAATGAGTTTTCCTTAATTTGTACTTAACAATATATTATAATGTTATTAAAATATATTATATTCGAATAAATATAATTTATTTTGTGGTTTAGTTTATTTCCTGAATTGGATATTCTTATTAACAATATCTCTCCAAAATAAATATTATTTTTTCAAACAAGTGCTCCTTATACTAATAAATAATTACACAGTGTATAAATATAGTTATGCATTTCACAGCCCTTCTCATCCATTAGACTACACCTATGACAAGTCGATCATGACACACTTTTAAAATAAAAAGTAGATGTTATATACTGAAAAGTTGGCCTCCCCTGGTCTAGACCAATTGTAATTAATTATCCTCAATTACCTCATCTCTGCAATGCTTGAACAAAACATTTATAAGAGAAATTAAAAATTTAAAAACATGGAGCGGTACGCGCATCACACACCTGTCAGTTATAGTGCATCTAAGATGAGTTTGCCTGTGAGTAAGGGAGAGGGAAGATGCACAGTGGCAAATGTTCTCTGCCAAACTCCCCCTCCACCTCTTTTGTCTTAGATCTGTTCCAACAACCACTTATAACATGTAGTATGTGTTTTTCCCTCCCAAATCGTGTACTGCGCACTAGGGATGGGATATCGAAAGAAAAATATCTATATCGGATAGCAATATCGATATCTATATTATATCGGAACTAAAATATCGATATTGAAAATTTAACGAATTAAAGTAATGATAATTATAAAATG
>NW_027106425.1:11830-19165 GCF_000696795.3 Halyomorpha halys | reverse complement strand
AAATAAAGCAACACCACGACAACCATAACAAATATAAACTAAAATATAATTGTTTTATTGAAGAAAATTTAAAAATAGAATATCGATATTTTATTTTGATGAGTACATATTTGTACGTATTATTATTACTTTGTACATTTTGTACATATTCAAAATATCGAAAAACTATTTTTAAACTTTTTATAAGATTGTTTTAACATTTTGTAATGAAATATTATTTCGATGAAAAAATATCGAAATATCGTTTCTAATCTTCGAAAACTATATTAATAATAATGTAAAATATCGAAAGGAACATGAAATTTTCAAAATGAAATATCGATGTACTTTTTTTTAATTTTTCATAAAATGTTTTATATTTTTTATAAAATATTGATATTTCTATTGAACAAAATATCGAAACATGGTTTCTAATCTACGATATCGATATTAATAACAATGTCGAATATCGAAAGGAATATGAATTTATTTATAAAGTATTTTTATGTTATTTTTAATCTTCAATATCGATAATAATAACAATGTAGAGTATCGAAATGAACATGAATTTATCAATTCAAAATATCAGAAAATATTTTTAAACTTTTTATAATATTTTTTAATGAAATATCGTTTCTAATGTTTGATATCAATATTAATAACAATGTAAAATATCGAAAGGAACATGAAATTATAAAATTAAAATATCGATATACGTTTTTTTAGCTTTTTATAAAATTTTCTTAATCTTATTATACCAAATATCGACAATTCTATAAAAAATATATCGAAATATCGAATATTGTATCAATTAGAATATTGTTGGTAATTATCGATATCGATATAAATAACATTATCAAAGATCAAATGGATGTTAAAGTATTGAAACAATATATCGATTCCTTTGATAATACAATATCGAAATACTTTTACTAACGTTAGAAATAAATAATTATAAAAATGTCAAATATCGAAATGAATATGATGAATAATCAATATTAAATATCGAAATACTATTTATTATTAAGTTTGAATATTTTCTTTAACAAAATATCGATATTTGGATTAAATAACATCGGAATATCTTTGCCATATTATGTTTTGGTACGAATATTTCCTCCTGAATATATGATTATAGATATATTACATTGGAGTGTATATTATCAATATTTCTTTTATCTTTTTATCTATATATACTTGTAAGGTGCGACCTTTTTTTTTTTTTTTAGAAACCGATATTTCGATATTATCGAAGGAGAATATCGATATTCCAATATTATCGGTTACTCGTTATCGGAGACAAAATTTCGATATCGATATCCCATCCCTACTGCGCACGCTCCATACAGTTCTGGTTGGCAGAAGTGGTTCTTGGAATAGACCTACTCAGATGACAGGACTTTCTTTCCTTGACATAGGTCTGCAACTTTACCAATAAAAATTCGTTGTATCAGATATTTCAAAACTATTTTTTATTAACATCACAACATTATAAGTTTACGATGTAAACTGGTTAAAGGGAAAACTCTCAAACCAAAAATGTAATTATGAACGTATTTAAATTCATGAAAACAGAGACTAAGAGTGGTCCAATCCGTTCCCGGATGTTTCCGCTGTTATGTAGAGCTCCCCGGGCTACGAGTCTCGAAACACCCTTTGAGAAACATTATAAAAGAAGGTGAAGTTTCAGAGAGGGATGAAAAATTAACATTCACTACTTTGATTAAGAAGTCAGCCATATACTAGTGTTTAATTTCCATATAAATGATAAATAAACTACCTGTCCTGAGAGACAATTCAACAAAAAAATAAAGGAAATTCACAAATTGATTTCAGTAGAAATAAAGACATATCACATAAAATAATCAACTTAAAAAGAGGTAGTTTTTTTCTGAACACAATGATTATGAAATCGCTAAAATGACTTTTTGTAAGATACTGGATTCTTAAATAGCAAGTTAGAACAGAATTTTCAGTATATTTGCCTGCAAAGTAACAGTCCAAGTCAAATATAACCTAAAGGAACAGGTAACCTTCTGTTTATCAGTCGGGAATTTGGTTACACTTAGGCATTACACTGTAAACCTTTTTTTCCGCTAGGAGGGGGAGGGGTTTGTTATGGTGAGGTTGGGAGAAGAAGCAAAGGTTGGGGTGCATAAATTCCTCACATACAGGCAAACTCATCATAGATACTATATAATACGATATAAGCCCTTTTCTCATAGTATTCAAATGAATCCATTGAACTATGGCATGTTCTAACATTAGGTTTGTGAACTTTTGATGAGAATCTCATTATTCCCACAGATGATCTGCACCTCTTAATGATAGAATAAAATGAGCAACTTGATGACT
This sequence comes from Halyomorpha halys, assembly GCF_000696795.3. Lineage (NCBI taxonomy): Eukaryota > Metazoa > Arthropoda > Insecta > Hemiptera > Pentatomidae > Halyomorpha > Halyomorpha halys. Next base: position 16,831 of record NW_027106425.1, on the reverse strand, counting down.
ATATCATTCTAAACAATGCTATAAACAAATATAATATACTAAATCCTTTATAAGAATAGTTAAAAAGAGATTCTTCAAATTCTCTTGATACATTTATCAAATTTATTTATTTACTCAGGCAATACAGGTGACCTTTGCAGCAGTTTTATCATCAAAAGACTGCAAAAAAAAAATTCAAACTTTAAAAACAGTTGGTAGGTTTTTTTTTCTATTGTTATCCTCTTCAGCCCCAGTGAGAACTGGAGAATCTGTCTCATGAGCTTCCAGGAGCCAATCCTCTTCACCTTAAATTGAAGTGGGTTTGGTCTCACTCAACTTTTTTACCTGTAGGGGTATTATGTTCAGTACCAGCTGAGGGAGATCATTCTCTGTGAGTCCAGTTTAGCCCTTTGTGCCTCAAAGGCGCTAACAACAAATATCTGCTCAGCAGTTTGTGGCACACTAAAATAACAACAAAGGAGATTGACGTCCATCCCGCGGTGATGAAGCTTGGCTCGAGAGCTCCCATACCCCATTTTTGGGAAGATCCAGTAGACCAGATGATGGGAAAGTACTTCCTCAAGATAGATCCGTAAGCTCTAGTATCTCACAGCACAGTCCTCAACTGAATCTGCTTTTCTGTCAGCATTTAAGGTTCTAGTTCCAGGCAGGGAACGCGTACATGATTACGCACAAAAACCCCTCATACATTTATGATCAAAGATATCAATTACTTATTGCTATTTGAATGAATAGTTTCAAAAAAAGATACTGATACTTACAATATAAATTCCAAGTATAATCTTATAACTGTGCCTATCAAAGAACTAACAAGAGATTCTTCTTGGATATCAGTAGCACTGGATTTTTTTATCTTTTGTAAATTAAAATTAACATTGGAAGATCATTAGTCAACCGTATGTAGGTCCAGGGTGGAGGTCAAAAAAAGGTTACTCGAAGTAGAAGAAAAATTGTTGATTAGTTAGTGATGTTTTGCCCCTACTTTGTAGCACCTTTATCAGGACTAAATAAAACAAAGATATAATGTAAAGTATGATATGGCTAACAATATTCATAGCGAGTTGAATAAAAAAAGGAATAAAGTAAATTAAAAGAATACAAATAGAATGATAATTAACAAGTAAAGTAATAAGTTATATTGTATTATTCTATTCTTTTATATTTTTACTACTGTCAGTGGTAGATGAAGACGTCAAGAATCACCAGTCATCCATGACTGTTTAATTGAAGGAAGAAAATTCTTTGTTTGGATCGTCGGGAGAGAGGACATCTCCTGGAAGCAGATGGTACTGAATCCTTTGTCTACTGTAAGAGGTAGACATTCTTTCATTAGAAAGAAGACATTACGAACCATCAGTCATCAAAGATTATATAATTGGTTAGTTTGCTCTACCTAGGATTATATTCGTAAAAGTAGCTATTAATTTAGATAAGTGTCATTGTGTTCTGATGGCCTGGAAAACCTGCCCTGAGATAAAAGTTAATAATTTAAAATAAAATTCTCATATCTATTTACTTTGTAATCTTTTCATTTGAACCTTGTAATAATCAAAGCTATCTTTTAGATCTCAGAATAATAAAAACTATTAAATTTCCTTTTATTTCTTTTAATTAATAAACCTAGAATATTACAAAATATTATGTTGTAGGTCTCTGTTTACACTCCCACCTAACAGCCCTAATGAAGACTTACAACGTAAATCGAAACATCGGCTGAAATAAGTAAATAGTTATTACTTTTGTCTTTTCCTTCTTAAACGCAGCTATGATCACCTCTTTAAAAAAAAAAATTTTAATAGTGTTAGAATAGGAAGTGACCCACAATATCGAAATGTGCATCAAGGCTACAATTTACAATACTTTTTCCAAAAAGACATGTATTTAGTGAAATGCTTACTCAACTAAAATAAAATGTGAATTTAGTGTTTTTAATTACTCTTTTTGTTCCATAAGTGAAAATCACTGTTACTGAAACCTCAAAAATCACTGTTACTGAAACCTCAAAAATCACTGTTACTGAAACCTCAAAAAAATGAATTTAACGAGTAGGATTTTGGCACAAGAACAATTCTTTTTTATTTTACAATTAAACAAGTCAAATGAAGCTATCTAGAAGCACTGGAGTATCTAAAGATATCCTCTTATTTTTTATACACTCTCAACTTTGCAGGTGACAATAAGCGCTGGAGTGTTAATGCATATAATGAGTTATATTGAAGTCATAACCAAGATATTGCGATGCATCTTTCTTAATAAATGATATAAGCTTTGGAAAAATAAATGATAAAATTATTCACTTAGAAATATTGTCAATGTACGTGTGGATGTGCTAATCTAAAAAGATATTCTGTTAAAAATAATTATTTATTTTTAACTTTTTTCCGTTGGAATGATAACATTTGACATAAAAGATAACTCTATAAATTATAAAAGACAATTAGCCTCAGGTATTACTATAATCAACAATTCTGATTGTTTCTTTCTTTCTTTGTTTTTTCCTTTCATTAAGGTATTAAAATATATTGCACTTGGTTTTATTTTAAAATTAATTTAAAAAAAAAAATTCAAGTTAAACATATAAGTAGCTTTTATTTCATTTTACAAATCAAAAACCGAGAGTGGTATTTGAACAAAATCTATTTACATGAAATATAAATTTTAAATTAAATATTTCCAATATCTGGGATTTTGGACGATAAGTCTTGGAACAATTTGCTTATTATTTTATTTTGTTTTAATCTGATATATATATATATATAAATAAATAATGCCATTTGGAATGGTTTTAAATACAGTAAACACAATTATCTTACATACAAAATAACTTGGAAACGATTTACAATTACAAAATGAATGAATAAATGATAAAATATAACAAGTCCCATTGCAACAAGTGCGTAACGGAACAACTATATGATAGCATTTAGTTTTTGTAGGCCTTCATATCACAGTTCTTTATAAGAAACAAATTGTCCCAAGCATTTTTACTATACATTAATACACACTTACACAACCTCAATATATAATTTAACTATAGTTTCCATATATTTTCCCAAATTACCTTAAATTAAACACCAACACATGAAATGTTCAAATAAAAAGTCGTCCACAACACTTTTACCAGACATTGTCTGTAATCAACAGTACAAACTGGTTTTTAAACACTTATTTACAATTTTATGAGTATTAGTGGTAAAAAATAGTTAATAATTTAAATTTTCACCTTGTCTACAACATTAGATACTGCAGAACAAAGTAATTAATTTTTTTTTGTTTTTGAGCTTCAAAGAAGTCGTAGCCTAGTTCAGGTTAAAATTTGCACAATGTTCTATGAGTGCATTCAGAAATAATAGCATTTAAATGCCCAGATTTCTGAAAATTTATACCCGTAGAGGGCTTTCTTATTAAAATTGTACATATATGTGATTATCGGCAAGAAAGAATTGCTTTACGTTTGTGGGGATCATTACATTACATGAAACAGTTGTGTCGTAGATGCGTAACATTTTAGCACCAACGTGTTAAAATGTGAAAAGTATTCATAAAAAAAATATACATAATGAACTTGGCTCTGTTATACATCATAAAAAATAAGAATTACGCACTCTAGTGTCCTTGCCGAGAATAAATAATTATAAAAACTTCTAACTATTCTTGATGTACAACAGAATTGTAAATATATATATATAATATATATGTAAAAATTTCATCTGTACAACTAAATATATATACGTGCAATGTGTATTGCACAGACTTTAAAATAGATGGCTTTTGTGCCTAAATTGATAGCTTAACATTCAATGAATGGAACAGATTAATTATTTTATAAACTATATATAAAAACATCTTGTGTATTTCTGGCTTGAGGAGGACGATGACGTTCTAGGCCACGTCGCCTACTGTCAGACATTCTTCGTAAAATCTTCATTAACGATACTTTCCTTAATTTAACTCTCCCGCTAGGGAGAAAAGTTTGAAAGAGAGATGAAGAGAACTTGACGAGCATAAATTGACGCAGATAGATTACGAAAACCTTGCCCTTTTAGAAGGAGATAGGAGATCTCCGCTTTCTTCTTCTTCCTCGTCAGAGTCACCTTCATAATCCACAAGCCCCTGAAAAATAAAATGCAATATATAAAACCCAAAATAAACACTGAAGCCCATCATTGTATTTTTACTACTTTCATATCAAAAACTGAATAAATATACTTCTTATGAATAAATAAATTATTAATACCATTAAAAGAGTTAATGTTACAAAAAAAAAAATCAATTAAAACTATACGTATCTTTACCACCACATTCCTGTTATTTGGTTACTCAATATTTTTTAAGCACAAGCCAGGTTAATGTTCTTACTCGGGCACTAAATTCCAAAATTTATAGACCCACAAAAAATAAATAGAAAAAACCTAAATTAAAAAAAATATAAAGGATATTTTCTCTAAGTGGGAACAAATTCCCGCAACACAATCTATGATGATGGATTAAAAAATTTGAAGATTTATTATAAAACTTAAATTTTAATAATAATTTATCAGTTCACTGAGGTATATTTTTATAATAGCTATCTTTTTTATTTAACTTTGTATTGTACATATAGTTTTATTTGTAATTTAGATATTTGTACATGAATAATTACATTTTTCTTTAGGAGTCTTTTTGTCATGAAAATGATACCATTAAAACTATATTATTACTATCATAAATTTGGCTTAAATAATACCTTCTTAAAGAGAGTAGTGCTCGGGAGAACGGGACTCAGAGGTGTTGTCCCCAAATTTAAGTTATTATTTATGATCGCTTTTCCAGTATTGTTGAACACCTTACCACTGCTACCTTCATTTTTCTTGTCTAAAGTCTTACCTGAAAAAAAAAAAATATATATATATTTTAGTTTAAATGAGATACAGTTATCGTACTAAAAGTAAATCTTAATCGAAATAATATAGAGAACTACTGAGTTACAGGAAATAATATAGAGAACTACTGAGTTACAGG
>NW_027106425.1:0-6030 GCF_000696795.3 Halyomorpha halys | reverse complement strand
TATATAGATATATGAAATTACTTACGTTTAAATTTCCTATTTTACCTTTGCAAAAATTGAGTATAATTGAAATTTATTATCAAGTGAAGTCTACTGTTGTTTATTGTTAATTTTTTTGTAATAAAACATCAATATGAATTTCTTAGATTAGTTTAGATTAACTTTAAGTCAAGTAACAACTTAGATCATGCAACATCAAATATAACATTTGACCAAAAGGTATAAAAGACTAATTAATTACTATAAATAATAAAATTCCATAGAAGAATCAATCATTTTATTTAATAATGTCAATAATTAATTGGCTTTAAGTTTAACTATTCAAGAGGCATAGATGAACTACTAACTATTTCTAACAAGTCTTATGTTTCATTCTGCTTATTACAATACAGCATCCTTCGAGGAAAAGTGTGACAGTCATCATACAAACAGCTGTTAAAAAATAAAAAAGTTAAAAACGCCATGGAAGTGAAGTTGAAGAATATTTATTAGGCAGCAAGGAATTGGGTACTTTTCTATTTATGTGCGCGTCTGCCAAAAATGTTATATTGATATATAATTGACATCATATGATTAAGTAGTGTAATGAGATCTTAATCACCAATGAATAAAACATCATTAGTATCCGAAATCTAAGTCTTATCTGTCCTAGCTGTTATCTGATAGTAACCAATAAATACCATAATATAAAATTAAGTCTGATTTTGAGGAATCCAATAATTTGAAGACATGGCTCTCCAGGGAATTAGGGAATTTAGTTTATACATTTATAGTTTAGATTTAAACACCATGAATTAAGTAGGGAATAAAACATGATGCATCTCTAAACATAAATCTACTAAATCAGTCTTAACGCAATAATCCCACCTACATTTCAGTCTACTTCTCGTATGTTTGCCAGTTGGTTCATTTTTTATTAACATTTTAGGGATCCGTTTGTAACTAAGTCCCACAAAACGTGCCTATCTTATTTGCCGCAATGCTATAACCAGAATTATATTTAGCAAGTGTAGTTCCCTCAATAATAATTCAGCATTACGTAGCCTTCTAAATTCTCATGTTGATTCATCCTTTTTCGGTCCCAATATTTTATGTAATACTTAATTTTTAAAAACCTTAAGGTACTGTTCTTCCCTTTAGCGTAAGAGGTCACGTTTTGCATTCATGAAGAACAGCGGAAGAATATTGTTTTGATGAAAATTGGGTAAATTCTTCTTGAAACATACATTTTAAGTATAGTAAACTTACTAGTTAATTAATAAATAATTAACACTAGTTAATCACTGAGAAGAAGTAGGAAAAAGCATTTACATTTTATTTAATTTTAAATTGGTAATTTTATTCAGAACATTACTCTTATTGAATCAAGTACTGAAAAAAATTACCAATTTAAATGCTTTTTCTCAGTGATTAAATTACTATAAATGTAAAGTATGTATAAGATGTTTCAAGAAAAATTTACCCAATTTTCATCAAAATTGTCGCAAAACTTTACACTAGTTTATAGAAAAACATGTTTTTCAGCTATCACGCGGAGGATTCCTAATTCGGTACACAGATATTAGGAGGAACAAAACTAAAAAACAATGATCCACCAGTTTAAAAAATGAATATATATTTTGGATTCAAGGTGCTCAGCTCTAAAACCAACAGATTTGTTGAAACTTCACAACCAAAATTTGACACGATCACAAATCAAAGATGGACAACTTTGATAATCATATGAGGATTGCTGATTAAAAAGAGGAAAATGAACAATAACAGGAAATGTCAAAAAAACACTTTTTTAAACTACAGCTACGCTTACTTCATCATTTCATCAGACAAAGAATTAAGAATCATCTGCCCGAACCATTACAGTCCGGGATAATTATGTGAGAGAAATTGGTAACAACGAGAGGAACTTCTTCATGCAAAAAAAATATCAGGTAAGAACCAAAATAACAGTATTTTCAATGGTAGCAAACATAACATCAGGTTAAAATATAACTTAATTTGCAACTCATCAGATCTACATTGCAAACAATCCTTTACGACCAACATAAGCAGAAACAATTATCCCCAGTTGAAAAAATGCAATAATGAAAAAGTACCAGGAGTTTAAAAACAACAGGGACTAAATCTAATTTAAAAATCTATCTAATCTAAACGGACCATTCACAGGTGGTTTGGTAAATGTTAGGTTGGTAACAAAGATTTGGATAACCAACTCAGAAGAAGACCTTCACCAGCAATTGATGACAAGTGGTGGCTTACTGTGGAAAAACTCCTTACCAAACAGTTAAATGACTTGCAGTACAACTGAACGTAAGAGTATCAATAGTTTCTCGACACTTAAAGATCATTGATAAAAAGTAAACAAGACAGCAACAGTAGCATCTTAACTAGATATATAATAAAAACTATATTAATCAAAAGAAACAACATAGCAATATACACATTTATAATAGTGATATAAAGAGATTATGTGGCTCGAGTTCATACAGCGAAATGAAAATTCTTCATAAAATAATCAAAATAGATAATAAAATACAATATCGCAAAATTTTTTGGTTGGTGTTGTTTGTGGTTTCTCTTATTAATAATATCCAAAATAAAAAAAATTGAACTTAAATACCTATCAAGAGCTGCCTTTTCTCTATCTTTCAATTTATCCTGATGCTGATTGTATCGTATCCTAAGAGCTTTGAAAGTTTGTACATAATCAACTTCATCCAAAACCTTCCCATAATTTTCTACGACGTGTGACATAAGAGCTTTTATATCCTCCTGAAAAGAAGACTTTTATATAAGTATGAAAATGAACAAATCATTAAATTGATATTTAAAAATTCTTAAAAAAAAACTTACTAGTTTAATAAACTCAAACATTTCTAAAATGGCCGAATCTAGAAGATTATAGCGCCCATTATTGCGAATAAAGGCATCAATGACTGGAGCGAAAAGATTTCCCTTAATTATGTACCTATTGTAGAAATCATCTTTCAAAGCAATGATTTTTCGCATGAACCTTAATGCACCTACGAGGAAAAAAACAATTATTAAATAAATATACTAAACTTTCAACAATACCAACTAATATTTCAGGCAAAATCAATAAAACATACATAAAACGAGGAAAGTATGAGACGATTTCATAAGTACAAGAATACATCTAAGCAGATCCTTGTTAATTATACAATTCTTTATATGAAATGTATGATGTTCGACACAGAATGAAAGAAGTTCCAAAATGAGTCCGAGTAGCTGAACTGTTCTGTAATCGTCTCGGCTGACGATACCATTCATTGTATTTTGTAGCAGAGGTTCTGTAAAAAAAATAGATAAATATTTTAATAATTATACACAAAAGTATAATTAAGTATAACAATATTAACAACACATAATACTAATAATAAAGGCTTAAGAAACCCCAAGGTTCGACGCCAAACACCCTCTACATATATTAGTCCATCCAGTCACACCCATCCAAAACCAAATTCACTAGAAGAGTCATCAAGCAATCCTTCCAGCTACATTTCAGTCCACCTCTCAGTGTTTACATATGTTAACATTTTAGAAATTAGCTCGTTATAAGGCCCTACAACCTTACACCCCATCTTATTCGCCGCAATGCATTAACCTCAATTATATTTACAGCATGCAATTCCCTCATCAATTCAGCGTTATGTAGTCTTCCTTATAAATTCTCCACTTAACTCATCCTTTTCCAGTCCCAATATTTTACATACTTATTTTTAAAAGTCCCAATATTTTACATACTTTATTTTTAAAAGTCCCAATATTTTACATACTTTATTTTTAAAAGTCCCAATATTTTACATACTTTATTTTTAAAAACCTTAAGGCATTATTGTTCCCTTACAGTAAGATGCAACGTTTCGCATCCATCAAGAACAGTAGGAAGGATAATAGTTCTGATCAAAAGCAACATTAAAAAGAATAGTAAGGTAAAGCCAATAGTAAGGTATTGTCGATTTAAGCGAAGAAAATTTTATCAAATTAGATAATATATAATATATAAATAGATAATATAATTGTTAACATTGATTTCACTTTTAGGCCCAATGCAAACCACCTTCAGGCTTTTTTCTCTCTTCTAGCCAGTAAACAAAAGATTTCTTCTATTTACTTGCCTTTTGACTTTGAAAAAAAAAAAAAAACCTTCAGATGCCTCACAAGGGGCAAAATGTAATCAAATAAATGTTAAATAACCAAAATAAACATTAACAATTAATTTGCTGAAGTATTTTTAGCCTGATTTTGTTTGAATAAGTTAGGTATTTAAATTTTGTAAAAGTTGCTTCTGCAAGTATCTTTAATATATAATCATCACTTGTTAAGTTTGTTATTAACATTAAATTTAAAATTCTAAGAACAATAAATCTGTTAAAAAAGATAGATATCATTCTTAAGTTTTATACCCTAATGCATAATGAATGAAATAATATAGTAAAAAAAACAAAAAAAAAAACAGATGTAAGCAGAAGAGAAACTTAACTAGAGATGACCAGCAACATTTTGAAATATTATTTAATACTAATTGTGTTCCATGGTTTCACTTGCCTTAAATTCAGATTATACCTGGTTTATCATGAAAAATAAATGGAAGATGGTACGGTCGAACAAAACCTCTAACAACGATAAACTATTTTAATTGAGCAAACGTTGCACGGCTTCCTCATGGCAGTTAGAGCAACAGTGTATGTGTGTAACACTTTTTCCCTGGCCTTCTTCTGGTCTAACAGCCCTGTAACGTGGGGTGAAACATTGGCTCAATTTAAATAGTTTATCGCTATTTGAGTTTTTATTTGACCACACCCATTGGACCATCTTCCATTTATTCCTACACACTGTCAATCAGCCATCTTCCAAAAACTAAAATAACTATACAGATCTCCATTTTTCCTATAATGCCTTATTTTACCTTAATACATAGATCCCAAAATGTTCCCTAATATCGTTCTCTTTAACTGGTCCAATAGATCTTTGGTCTTTTTTATTCATAATTCAGGTTTCACTGGCATAGGTTAATTAGGTTCAAACAAGTTTTATTCCTGTTTTGTACATACTGAATTGTATTGTTTTTTACCCTGAAGGGGGTGATGGTAGCAGTGTGGTAACGCGCCTGTCTGCCAACCCATAGATTACGAGTTCGAACCCAGTCCTACTCAGGATTTTTTCAAGCAAAAATTATGTAATACTCACTGACAATCTCCCCCCAGGCATTTGTGAGGCCAGTTAGCCAATGGGTGGCACTCACAAAAATAGGCGTGGGAGTGACGAACCCATCCCTAGGAAAACCAAGTCAGGAAACGCGGGAAATATTTCTTAAGTATATCGCGCGAGGCTTAGGACCTCCACGGTCTGTCGCACCAATGAAAAAAAAAACAACATACTGAATTATGTAGTATAATTATCAGCCGAGCCAACTCATCAGAATCATAGAAGAGCCAAAGCATGCTCCTTAGCATAATCATTATATTTACTTCTTCTTTGTCCAACTGTTCAGTTATTAAGCATTCAAAATAACAGGAAAGTACTAAATATTTCAAAGTTGTGGTTTTCCATTATATAATAGATATATTACTTAGATAACTTTAAATAGATGGGCAAAAATTAGCTATATTTGAAACTAATAGCTAATTTATAACTAGTTCTAATTTATATATTTATTCCATATATAAATATAGCAATTACTATATTATTTAAATATAAGATGATATAGATTATTCTATATATAATTATTATAAATATATTCTATATTATATAAGATTATTCTGTTTAGCCCAGATGAAGCCCTGCAAAGTGGGGTGAAACGTCAGACATTAAATAGTTATAATCTATTTGTTTCTTTTTGACCGGAACCCTGACAATCTTCGTATATTTAAGTTTTACGGTCAACTATATATTAAAAAAATGCTTATTAAAATATAATAAATAATGAAATAACTTTAATATAATTTTTGCCAATGTTATTGATAAAACTGCCTATTTAGCCTAGTACTAACAGAGTGAGCATGACATATA
>NW_027106424.1:2956-3156 GCF_000696795.3 Halyomorpha halys | reverse complement strand
ATTTTAGATGAGGTATGTTGTTCTAAAATAAATAAAAAAGAATGATCAAGCTTTTCACAGAAAAACAGAGAGAGGTGTTATCATTCTATTCGAACACCATAGTGGGGTGTATAGTTTTCCTTTCTTGCGACCGCTACGTAAATACAAATTGACTCTCCATGCCGGATTCGAACAGGTGCCACTGCGGTTCTCAAGTTGCG
>NW_027106424.1:0-825 GCF_000696795.3 Halyomorpha halys | reverse complement strand
TAGCGGATATTGTCACTCTGTCTAAAGAGTTTTCCAAAAACTCTCAATACGAAGTCACTTCTTTGAGTGACATTCTTACATTGTTGTGTGTATGAAGTTTTCCACTCCAAGCAGTTTTCTTTTTAATCCACGATGGATATAGAAGGGTTTCATTAAATATAAAAGTAGCCTGATTTAAAAAAAAAATCTGTATCAAAAATAAGAACCTAAGAGTTCAGAAAATATAAGAAGATGGTCAGAGTTGTGGTCAAAAAAAGAACAAATAATTTGAAACTATTTTAATGTCCGACGTTTCGCCCCACTTTGCATTAGGGCTAAAAAGATACAAAAAAAAAATTGAGAATATTACAAGAATATACAATAAGGTAATTTAAGCTAGGATAAATATTATGTAAAAATAAAGTGACAGTGAGTTGTATTTTAAAAGTAATACTTTTAAAATATTCATTTTGTTCTCATATTTTGGAAATATTTTATTGAATTTAAAAAGTATAGGGCATAGTTATGTTTTTCTTAGGTATATTTCATGTTTAAACATATTTTTTCATACTATCCAATTAAAATATTTTTAAGCGAAAATGAGTTTTAACTAAAATCTTTTTAAATCATCTTTAAAATTAGGTTTTTGAGTTATATTATAAATGAATTGAGGATGCAACATATAATATAATAATATTACATTCTTTATTAATTCTCAGGTCGATTTAGAAAACATAAGAACAATAAATTTATAAATAACATTATTGTTAGTATTAAATGTATTTTAGATGAGGTATTCAGAAATATTGATCTAATGAAGATATAAATGTAAATAAAACATAAGAT
>NW_027106423.1:7384-7901 GCF_000696795.3 Halyomorpha halys | reverse complement strand
CAAAAACATTGCTACTTGATCTATGATTTAGAGCAGAAAGGTAAAAATCTTAAGATTTAATGACAGTCTCTAGGCTAGAAATCGGGACAGGCAATTCAATAATTATTATTGTTTAATGATTGAATTCCAGATATTAGGAATGACCTTATGTGTGTAAATTTATTAGTATCTAGTCAGTTAATTTTTGTTTTGTGTTTTATGTCATACATGTATAGATTATGTCACTACGAATGAAATTTCGAAAGATGAGGTTTTACGTTCAATAATTCATCATCAGAATTTCGATATTTTTTAAAGAATGACATAGCTCGTTTAATATAGATCACCTGTACCCTATCCGTGATTCCAAACACATAATCCCAGATCACCAGTTTGGTTTCCAAACACTCCACTCCACTATCCAGCGATGCCATCGTGTGGTTGATGTCTCGTCTTCATTGGAGCACGGAATGTCCTGCTCGGAAGTCTTTCTTGATGTAGAGATGTAGAACAGGCTTTTGATCGAGTCTGGCACCCA
>NW_027106423.1:4211-5504 GCF_000696795.3 Halyomorpha halys | reverse complement strand
TTTAATGACAGTCTCTAGGCTAGAAATCGGGACAGGCAATACAATAATTATTATTATTTAATGATTGAATTCCAGATATCAGGAATGACCTTATGTGTGTAAATTTATTAGTATCTAGTCAGTTAATTTTTGTTTTGTGTTTTATGTCATACATGTATGGCGACATAAAAATATTGAAAGAATTTCTGGCCGTCTTTTTATTTTGTATTCGTGTTTATAAAAGAAAAAAATTCAATATTATTTTTTTAATTATGTTCTCATGAAGAACTGCCGCCATCTATGAACATGCCTGTGAACCAGAAGCCAGCTCACCTAAAACCCGTGACTATGTCTAGAGAGTGAATCAACAAAAAAGAGTCACTCAGAGTTCAGATGTGGATTATAATCTGTTTATTTATATGTATATGATAATGTATATAATTTTATGTATTAAGAGTGAGCAAATTCACACCAGCTCCTATCAGATGGTGTGAGAAAACGATGAAGAAAAAGGAAGAAATCATGTTGATGTTGTGGGATAGACAACAGTCTCCGTCTTCCCAACACCACCTGACAAGCTTTAACCCCACCTTAAATCATCTCGTTAGGTGACCATAACCATTAGCAATTTTTATCCTTAAATGTATGTACTCTGTTTAGTTTGAATTAATTTGATTTTATATTTTTTTCTGTCCTGATTGGACGTTGAACACTTAATTTAAGAGATTTTGTTGGACTCTTTCAAAAATATAATCTATGTTGTATAATGCGCGTATACAATAAAACCCATATTATTCTTAACCAGACAATCTGGTTACGCTTTTCACAATTTTCTATTATTATCCACATTTTTATCCATTACATGCCCAATCCAAATCTACTGAGCCTGTACAAGATGTTATTCCACTGGATTAAACTGTGTATCCATTGAGAAGTTGGCCGCTGACAGAGTGATGCAGGAGGTAGAGGAAAGGGAGAAGACAAGGGAGTTGGAGACAGTTAGGAGACCAGTTGGCAATAATACAGGGAGCAATTAGGAGGCGTCCTGTTTAGATTAGGATTTATAGTTTAATATTGCCCCCACCCTCCGCCGGCATTCTTGTTCCTACAATTAGAAGCCTCGCTACTTCCATAAAATACCCTCACTTAGTACCGCACCGCACACCCGCACGGCTAATCTTCCTGCCGGTCTGTCCGGAGGTGTTTATTGCCTCTAAGGTTAAGCTTTCGGTAGACTGGAGGGTTTACAAGGCATTTTTAATACAAGAATGACTTAATTTATAAGTATAAGTAATATTAGAAAAAACAAAAAGA
>NW_027106423.1:0-1296 GCF_000696795.3 Halyomorpha halys | reverse complement strand
ATAATTTTCTCCTATTTGTCATTCTTGCTAATATATTACAATATTAATGTCATTTAATGAGTAAAATTTGCTAATGGTCATACATTTTAGGAGAAGAATAATCTAGCAAATAGTATTTAAAATAGAGTATTTATTTTTAAAGATGAGTCTTTTAGGGCTCATTTTTTAAAAAGGTATATCTCGGGAATCATTAGACGTACATATGTCTATTAGCACTCAAATTAAAGATAGTTTAATTTTCTGTAAAGTATTTCATTATATTTTTCTTATTAGAAGTAGTAGGTTTCATGATATTTGCTAGAAATAAGTTGATTTCTAGTTGATTGAACAGACTTTCGGATTTATGAAAAACTGTATCTCTGGAACCATTAGCCGTACAGATGTCCACCAGCACTCAAATCAAAGCTAGTGAAAGTTTCTACTAAATGGTTTATAACGTTTATCTTCTTAGGGGTAGTAGTTTTTCTGATAATTATATATGAATATGAATTTATCACATGAAAGTTTTGGGCACAAATAGAAATTTTTTTTTTTTTTTTTTTTTTTATAAAAATATCATGAACATTAATATTCCTACAAAGATATATGTCATAAACTACCTTATAGTACATTGCACAAGCTCTAATTTGAGTGCTGGTGGATATCTACGTCTAATGGTTCCTGAGATATAATTGTTCATAAACCAAAAGTTTTGTTTGAACTACTAGGAATAAACATTTTGGTAAATATAATGAAAACCATTACTTCCACCTAGATTAACGTCATAAACTACTTTGTAACACATTAAACTAGCTTTAATTTGAATGTCTACGCCACTAATTCCATGGCTTAGCCGTAGGCTATAGCTAGACTATGCCACCTTAGCTGGACTCATATCAACACCTTATAATGCCACAAGGCAATCAAAGGGACATGACTCAGTAAAGTATATATAATACGTTTCATTTATTATATATTTATGAAGTACTAATTTTATTTTCAACAAAGGTACCAAAAAACAAAAACAAAATAATAATAATAATTTGAGTGCTAATAGGCATATGTACGTTTAATGATTCCTGCGATATAGATTTCCCAAAATAAATTCACTATTGATTTTTTTGTACATTTTTTATGAAATGTCACTTTTTTTTTAAATATCTATTTATTGCTATTTACAACTGTACATTATAATACATTTAGTAAATTTGATCTAAGTTACATTGGAGTGTTACAGGCGTGTAGTGAAACTACCTATTGGTAGCACTCTAATGACATTTTACATTAGTTGAGCTCGTGGCCATCTTCTTTTCAGGC
>NW_027106422.1:37821-49412 GCF_000696795.3 Halyomorpha halys | reverse complement strand
GAGGTTTTCACTGTAGAAGGACTTTACTCTTTAAGAGTTATAGCAACATTCAAGTTAGTAAGACAATGTCGCTTAAAAACTGGAAAGTGAAAAGTGAAAAATCCATTTCAGAATAAATTATTTAAAATTATAACATAACATACCTATTATCATCTTGCCCAACTGAGGTAGAAGGAAGCTGTTTACCTAAGTCTTAGCTTCTTTTCAAAGTTTGGCACTAAAACAAATTTTAACATTGTGAAATAAAGATATAGCTATGAGATATATTAGAATCGACAGTTGTAGATGAATAAATAGAAGTTATATTGAAATTATCAAAGATTACAAAATTTTCAAAAGTGTAATTTTTCACAAAAATGTGTTCTTTCTTGAATATTTGTAAAAAATTAAAAATTAGAAATTAAAGTTAATAGTACGTATTCATTAATAAAATTGGTAATTGTTTCCATCAGCTCCCCCAAAATGACGGAGGTCTATTTTTTGGAGACAAGAGTGTACTGTCACTTCCCAACCAAGCCCTCAATGGGTAGGTTACCAAAATTAACCACCTTTCAAGAGGGAAGATTTCTTTCCCTACACACTTACTCCTTTTTCCCTTTGATAAAGGTTAGCTTATAATACACCACTATTTTTGGCTACAGTTCTGAATTATAACTATTTTGTAATATATACGTTTACTTACTTCTTATATTTACTATACGTTAGAAGAACTAAATTGTAATACTTAGACTCTGTAACCTGAAAATGTATCGGAAGGATTTATTTTATATGGTATACTTTTAATAAAAAAAGAAAATCGTTTAATAGTTAATCAGACTAGAACAATAAGTTTCTATTGAGCTGTAATTTAATAAGAATAAGATATTTATTCTATAGTTTGTCTGAATATTATAGTAAGGTTCTCTTGAGCTGTAAGTAAATGTGATTAAGATAATTATATATAGGGAGATGGTCAGGGTTAAGATAAAGATTTAATTAAGTTTTTTGATTTAAGATTAGATTTAAGTTTAAGGGTTAAGATTAGATTTAAGTTTAAGGGTTAAGATTAGATTAAGATAATTGTTTAATAGTCTGTCTGACTAGAATAGTAAGGTTCTTTTGAGCTGTAATTTAATAAGAATAAGATATTTATTTTATAGTTTGTATGAATATAATAGTAAGGTTCTTCGTGAGCTGTAATTGAAATTTTTTACAACATACTTACAACTTACTTTACAAAATCGTGAGATACTTTTTTTTCATCTTTTCATTTATACCCACACCTGTCAAATACAAAATTGACAATTAGCGGACTGCCTGATTGTTATATTAATTAAATAAATAGCATATTAGTGCACCCCCTAACCATCTTCACCTCATATATATCATAGAGGGTCAACAATCTTCTCATAATTTTACATTTTATATTTCTTAAAGAGGGAATATGTATTAGGTTTAAAGCATAGAATTGTATTTAAATATGTGAATAAATAACGGGGAAAACCATGAACTATTCCTTTATTTAAATAATTACATGTCTACTACAATCAACATATTGTATAAGTTCTGACAATTATTTAAACAAACACTCCTTTAAATTAAATCTAGTTATTAATTAGAGACATCATATTAAAGACTTTGACAACAAAATTGAGTATGTCAGTTTCTATGGCCAAAACAAAACTTATTGACTTTTAATTCAACAATATATCACAAATTTGTACTTCATTAATTCTTTTGACATAATTCTCGCCTTTGAATTCATAGCCTACTGATGATATTTATTCATTCACTGTACAAATATATGGAGGATGGTGGCGTGAAGGAAGGCCGAGTTAGATACCCTTCTCATGATGGTTGAGTTTGAAATCTGGAATGGAAATATGTAGGTTATATAACAATAGATATTCTATATTGGAGAATTATTGAACACAAATGTTAACTGCCTTAGCACTACAAAGTATTAACTCAGGTCCTTATTATTACTAAGGAGTTAATATCGACATACTATTACTAACCAAATAACATTAAAATTCTTACCTTTTAATTGCTATAAGGATCAAATTCCCTACCAACCTCCATCGAGAATTGATGGAAGCGGGAGTTTAAATCGACCCTCGATTTCCAATAAAACTCAGCCAGGTATCCAGCATTGTTGTTTTTATTCCTTCCGAATTGTGGGATATTACAGCGTCCCTCACCCCACGTCCTCTCAATATTTTGGATATGAATTCTTTTATCATCCGGGTTTAAAAAATTAATACTATGATTTACTGTCAGATGTTGATACTGTTGGTGGTGGATTAGATATATAATATCCTCTCCATAGGTCTGAAATGATGGTCTTCCATGAGGGAGTTAGCCGAGCAATCAGGGACGGTTTCAAAAAAACACCTCTTCCTCACTCTTTCAATCCCACCGAAGATCCATGATCCTTTGACTTCCCTCCCCCGGTTGTTTTTCCGTTTTCCAAACTTCTTCTCATCAATTTCTACCCTACTCCTGGACCACTAATGGTCCCACATCACTAGTGAGTCTAGACAAATCTCCCAAAAAAATTTGACCAATCCACCACTGTTTTGGAGGAAAAGCCACATTATAATAGGTCTAATTATTTAGGTATAATTATTTCTTTATTTAAAAATATAACACACCTAACATTCTCGAATAATCTAGCATTCTGTGAACATCATCTTTCTGAACCATTAGGAGGGGCCTTATCACAATTACTAACCAATGAAATGCCAATGAATACCAATGAAAGCTGAGTGTACAAATTGTTGTTTTTCAAAAGTAGGTTTGTTCCTTGAAATATTTTTTTCCCCTAAATTTCTTCGGCCACTTCCAATTTAATACTGGGAAAATTCGTTTTAGCATATTTTTGATAGATCAGAAAAAATGAGCTTTATTATCTTTTGTGAAGAGACCATTAGACGTATGAAGTTAGGGGCCTTCTTGGAAGATGTAACCAATAAAAGGTGAGAACAATAATAAAATTAACTTCTATAGATCAGAATAACATGTTATTTATAGGGAAAAAATATTTTAATGATAGAAATGTTAAGATTTCTATTTTTAGACCTGAAAATATTATCAAAATTTAAAATGAATGTATTCCATTCAGCACCCTTAATAACATAGGAATCCATGAGAATTACAGATGATTTGAACAACTTGGAGTTTTTTGCAAAAAACGGCAGATTCTCACCACTGTGCGGCGCCATTCATTTCTGTGTTGGTTCCATGAAATGAAAACTTAACCCCCCACCAAAGGTATAATAGGGTGGTACTCTATAGATGCCCTACCCCAGCAGTTCGTTGTGGAAGGTCGGAAACTCTCTACTAGCATCCTCTACCTCGGCGTGACTCTTGACAGGCACCTCACCTTCTCCAATCACGCCAGGAAGAGGCTTAAGCTAGCCCGCCAGAAGTCGTATAGACTCTGTCACCTGCTTACCTCACAGCAGATCTCACTCCGCCTCAAGCTGCAGATCTACAAGGCCGTCATACGTCCGACTCTTCTCCATGGCGCACCACTCATGCGGCACCTCTTCCGGACCACGTTAACCCAACTGCAGAGCTTCCAGAATTCCCTCCTTCGGCGAATAGTCAGAGGAACCTCACTCCAAAGGGCCAGGAATAGTGTTATCAGAGAGGAGCTCAAACTCCCTTCTGTGCCGGAATTCATAGGCCGTAGGCACATAAAATTCTTTGATGGGCTGAAAGCCTGTGCCAATCCCCTATTCCTGTTCCCAAGACCTGGGAGGTGGCAAAGCACGGTCCCCTTGGTCGACGTCCTCGCCGAGGGAAGGACTTCTGGCTCTGCAGCCTGAAGTCACCCACACCTCAACACAACCAGCCGGAATGGCCCCTCCCCATTCCTTGTTAGCCCCTGGCAGTACAGCCACTCGTGTAAAACCGCCTTCAGCGGACCCAGCTTGTAACATCTTATAATGCCACAAGGCAAAACAAGATAAAGTGTAATTAGTATATATAATCCTTAGTTTTAAGTAGTATATATAATTGTATTAGTTTTTAATAAATAAAATCGGAGGTTAGAAAAAAAAAAAAAAAACGATGCCCTACCTGTGTCAGAAATTACCAGGAACGAACATTATAAAAAATAAGGTCGAATGAGAAGATGTGAACATCGTCGCTATTATCCTAAACCATGGTTTGGGATAGTTGGCCCATTTGAGGAAGGAATTGTATATTAGAAGGAAAACATTAGCTGGAAATGAAGTAACTTGTTATAATTAGTTTAATAATTATTTTGAATGATAAATTATTAAATTTTGTTATTGAGCAGGTTGTACTAGTATTCCATATCCTTCATTTCTAAAAATATATGCGGGATACTATTTATTTTCATTATTATTAGTTAAACTGTATTAAATAAATTATTAACAATATTTTTCCAAAAAATTGCTGTATGAGTTTTACATTTATTCGTTTGAATCGGCTCGTTCATGAACAAGCTGTAACTGTTGATAGGCGCTATGATTAAAGGAAGGTTACTCCTGAGTTGTTATCTTGGAGGGGGGAGTTGGCTTGTATATTGATTAAAACATTTCCTTCTTTTATTAAAAGCATGCCGTGCCTTTTATTATTTCACAGTTTTGTTATTAATACATTTTATTATTAATTGTCGGATTGGTTATCACAAATATTACTGATATTTGTGTGATATCTAAATATAGTGGATTTAGCCAGTTCCTATTTGTACTTCTATTTACATTTAATTGAGTATCCTATTAATTTTCTTCAGACACAAGTAATTTTGGTACTTGGTGATTTCTATACCAAAAGAAATGGCTGATGAAACCTATACTTCATGTAGGTTTTTTTTTATTACTTTTAATGTTGCAAAGTCTTGTAAAAATGAGAAGTTTTACAAAACTGTAATCATATATTTAAAACAGCTGTATACCTGGATGTTACAGTAATTTCTTGATAAAATTGGCATACTGGTAGTTCCTCTTTAGTTTAATTATATTCGGTTTTACATTTTTTAAAGATTTTCTTAAACTCCTTATGTACATTAATCGATCTTTAATATTAGCTAATTTTTATCCTATTTGAATAGTCCGACTGGGACAAAATGTCAAATTTTAAAAATGGCTTCTTGTAATGTAACTTTAATTTATGTGTAGTTTAATTTTAAATGTAGCCTTTAAATCACCTGCACTTAAAATTAGGTACACATTTTAAGGTACTTACTTTAGTACAAATTTAATAAGGTGCTTTCATAATGATGTGAAGATAGTTGACCGTAGATATATAAGAGGAGATGGTCGGGGGTGCGGTCAACAGAAAAAACAAAAATAAACAAACGAATTATTTATTTGTGCCGACGTTTTGACCTGATTTTCAGGCCTTCATCAGGGTTGTAAAAACGAAAAGACAAAAACCATCATTCAGAGAGGGGAAAAAAAAGAATAAATAAATAAAATAAAATAAATAATAGACTAAAAAATTTAGAAATGTACATAATAATGAAATATAAATATAAATTAGTTGATTAATAACTATGGACAAAGACAGTAGTAGATTGATAACATTATTATTTATATACATATAAATTTGAGTAATAAATAAATGATACAGTGGATAAGAATGTTATATTGATGAGTAACATTAAAAGGTTTTTAATGTTACTCATAAATGTGTTATAAATTTAATTAAACATAAATTACTCATAAGGTTTTTAATGTTTCTCATCAATATAACATTCTTACCGACTGTATCATTTATTCATTAATCACATTTGTATGTACCTAAATAATAATGTTATCGATCTACTACTGTCTTTGTCCATAGTTAATTTCATAATTTATATTTTCATTTCATTATTATGCATATTTCCACAATTTGTATTCTATTATTTATTTATTATTTTGGTTTCCTCTCTGAATGATGGTTCTTGTCTTTTTGTTTTTATAGCCCTGATGAAGACCTGAAAATTATATCGAAATGTCGGCACAAATAAATAATTTGTTTGTTTATTTGTGTTTTTTCTGCTGACCGAACTCACTGACCATCTTCTCCTCTTAATAAGGTGCTTTGTGAAATTTAAGAAATTGATTTATTTTTTACTCAAAACCCAGTTTTATCTTTTTCAAATTGTTGAGGTGGGAGAAGTTCCAAATAGGATATAAACTATTCTATATTTTGCTTGTACAATACTTTGGGACATTATCCTTTACTCATGCACCATTGCATCCTCATATCTGTCATTTTTTCAATTTCCATTTTGAAATCATTTAGACACATATAGTTTAAAATTGTTTTATCATTTAATTAAAATTAAAGAATGGTTAATAATATATAACCTGCTCTTGACATTCTTTATGCAAGTTTGTTAAAATGAATAAGATTGCAACTAATAATTATCTCAGGTTTTAGTATTTTGATTTTAATAGGCTCTAACTTTATTATTATGTCCAATTTTTGTTTAGTTTTAAATTTATACCAATATTAGAGAACTTAGTACATCTATGTTATATTATTTTCTATCATTAACAGTGACATCTGTAGGGTTTTCCTCTCCAATATATAATTTTATCTCAGTGGACACCTAACACAGTTTATCGGGAAACTCGTCTGTAAAACTATTCCTAAAAACCGTTTGATTGTGGCTTTTAAAGCATAACTTAGTTAAACTCTGATTAATACGGCAAAAACTCAGTATTAATAAGTGCTCTACTTTAGAAAGAAATATTGAGCATGGAGTAAAGAATTAACAAATGTTTTGCTATTCTTCTTAAATAAACTTAAAAGTAACTTTTGGTGTTGTGCCGAGGATGAAAATTGGGATTTTTAATGCCAGCCCAAACATTACCAAAAATCAGACTATCTAAGCTTTTTGTTTATTTACTGTGTTTCTTGGACTATTTTCAGTCTTATAAAAAAATTATTATTGGTAATGTTTATAATTTTTTATTTATATTTGCCTTGATTAAATGTTGCTCTTATTCCACTTCTCTTAAAATTGTTACTTTTTTTATTACCCTTTAATTTATTCATACCACAATTGATTTTCTTAATAATGAGTATTTCTTGTTTCATTCACAAGTGTTAACAAAGTATTATATAACGGAATAGAGTTATCAATGAAAATTAATTAACATTATTAATAAATTAATATATTATTGGAATATGTTGCAGTATCAACAATTATTATCAAAGAAGAAGAGGGATTGGAGAGTGATTATGGTGAGGATAAAATTGACTTAATATAAAATCATGAAGAAGATGGTTAGGATTGCGGTCAAAAGAGAACAAAAATTGTTAACAACTATCTAGTTGCCGATGTTTCGCCCCACTTGGTGGGCTATCTGTCAGCTAGTTTTATCAGGGCTGTTCTAGTTGAGAGCTTTCTAGACTTTCTTTTATTTTGTCTCAACTTGAACAGCCCTGATAAAACTCTACAAAGTGGGGCGAAACATTGGCAAATTGTTGTTAACTATTTTTGTTCTCTTTTGACCGCACTCCCTGACCATCTTTTTCATAATACAAAATTATATGGTAAATTATTTATATTTACAATGATAAATTAATATAATTTTTGTTTTAAATTTTTTGAAAAAGATTCAGTCCTAATAGAAATCCAAATGTACCCATTGGCTTCATATTTACAAAGGCTTGCTAATCTGCTCGTGAGCCTCTCAGATATAGCTCCTTGTTGCTTCTTTCAGCTGTAAATTATGTCACAATTAATGTTTCAATAGGAACATAAGTACGAATAGCAATACCATTACACTAATTATGAGTGAAGTGTTAATGTTAATGGTCTCTTTTGTTCCATTTCTGTATTTCCTATGCTGATTTGAGGCTGCTGAAATCAGACTTTATTTTTTGTTTTTTTAGTTTGTTATTAACATTGTATCAATGATAGGAAATAGTAGCAATTATGCTCCTATTGTTGCCACTTTGAGCGGTAAATTATTTTCTCATAAATGTTTTCATAGCAGCATAAGCACAAACAAGTCCATTACATTAATTATGGGTGAAGTACGAATGTTCAGACTGCTCAAGTCTGGCTTTATTATGTGTTACTTTGGTTTCTTATGACATTGAAACATTATTTGTATAGATGTTATGTTTTTCAAACCCAAAATCTTTTGGGGTTTTCCTTAATTATTTCTAAATCTCGTTCACATTATGTGACTGTTCCATTTTCAGAAAGTTCATAAATTATAAAACATCCAAACCACAGCCTCCTGAATTTGCCCATTCGTTTGCTCTCACTACTACTGGAACGATAAGCCCTTAGTCTGTTATTGATAAGCCCTAAGCCCTTAGTCTGTTATTGATAAGCCCTAAGCCCTTAGTCTGTTATTGATAAGCCCTAAGCCCTCTGTTATTGATAAGCCCTAAGCCCTTAGTCTGTTATTGATAAGCCCTAAGCCCTTAGTCTGTTATTGATAAGCCCTAAGCCCTTAGTCTGTTATTCTGCTGCACCTTTCAGTGGCTTACTTGCTTTTATGTTCATTCCACATACTAACTTGCCATGGTATTCATTGTCAATCATTTCTCTCAATTTAATTTTGTATTCATCTCTGGAGATTTAAAACCTTCAAGATTTCTATATAAGTCTACATCAAGTTCAATTATTCTTTCATTCCACTTATCCAATAGACCTTGCCCCATTTTCTATTTTTTATGAACCAAGAGATACTAGACATTAACTGGCACTGCAACTATCAACGCCTAAGTAATCATTATTATTCATTCTATTCTTTATAAATCAACCAAAATCACCTGGTATATTACAAAATAATTTTTTTGTGTTTAAGGTTTTGAAAACCGCACATAAATTTTTATTTTTCAATAGACATTATGAGACAGTTACTAATATAAAATATTAAATGAAATAACATTCACCAAATGTTCAGTGATTAGAAGAGTCCTTACTTATCCCTAAAAGTAACAAAAAGAAATTTTTTATCGAGTTAAAATTGAATCAAATCACATATTATAAGATATTTTCTTTTCTTGGCTTCTCTTAATTATTATTCTCATTTTGGCAGATAGACTTAGCCAAGTGAAACAAGAACTGCTTCAACTGGACAAAGGTGAGTTATATTGACCCGTGACGGGGGTCGCACCTCTTTGTATTTTATTAACCCGTGACGGGGGACACACCTATATTGTATTTTATTAACCCATGAAAGGGGTCGCACCTATACAAAGTAGGCCATTCTAAATTTGATCGTTATTAATCTTTTTGAATTGTTTGATTTTTCATTGTGTTTATGTTCATTTACTAGTGAGCTTTACTCTTGGGTTGTTTGTTACTTCTTTTGTTAGTGTTAAAAACATAAAGTTTGTTCTAGTTGAATCTGTTAACACCATAATATATAATTATCTTGTAGATTATTTGTAAATAGTATTTGAGTTGTATTAATGTTTAATTTAGTTACATTTAACAACCATCTCCGTTTTTAGTGGAGTTCCGGCTAATTAGTGGTGATAGCGTCTAAGCAGCCCTGTCTGCGTTTATAATTTAATAGTTTGAACATTTTGAGTGCATTAACAGACATTACATTCCTAAACCAGACCTTATCTGCGTTTCGACTTGAATATTAATTTTTGTTAATTAGTCAGCTCGCCTAATACATTAAAATAACTTGACCCTGTCAAGTGCCAATGTGGACATCTTGGCTTTTGGGACATTTCGATTGTTTATGAGCCGTTGCACCAACTTTAGACCAGTTTAAAATTGCAGCTGTGTATTTAGCTACAGAGCTGCGACCTAGACATCTCTGCAGCACTCTTCCTCTGACCTATCGTAGTGGATCAATTTTTCGTTGAGCAGTATTCATTTATTTTTTTGTAAATTATTTTATTTTCTTCTTTATAATTTATTTAGGTAGTTTTATTTTGTTTAAGGTGTTATTTTTACTTTTAGTCATGCATTGTTTTAGTCATCTTTTGTTTATTTTAGTTTAAGTTTTCAAAAATGTTTATATTCGAACTAGCTAGTTATTTGTTTAAAGCCTTCCAACAAAAAGACATAGTCGATTTGAGGTGGCTTTAACAGGATCCATTTTTGCTTTTTGGTAAAATATTTCTTGATTATCTGGGGAAAAAAAAAGTTATTGATTTATATTTTAGCTACATGTTTAATTTTGAACATCTTCATCTACAATTAAACCATCCCTGTATGATACTTAGACAGAGCTTTATGAACTAATTTTAAACAATATATTGACACTAATTACGTCATTCAAATAATGAAATACAATAAATAAGTGAAGTACTGTTTGAGCAAATCATATCAGAGTGTTTGTCATAAACTTGTGTCTAGAAGACTACTGTAATTCTGTTGTAACTACTGCTGGAAGAATTTCTAAATCATGTGTTTTGCTCTTTATGTATCTTAAATCAATCCATAGAGATTATCTATATAAATAAAACAATCGCAAAAATGTGTCCAATTCCTGTTATCGACATCAATTTTTATTTTATAAGTTAATTTTTTCTCGTATTCATTCTGAATCCTCATTTGAATACATGTTAAATGATGTGAAATTGGCATGAATATAAATAAATTAAATTATATGTATAAATGATTGACTGTATTTTTCAAAATATTGAGGAGATGGTCGGGAGTGTGGTTAAAAAAAGGAACAAAAAATAGTTAACAATTATTTATATATATATGTATATATAGTTGACCGTAAAAATTGATATATAGGAAGATGGTCAGGGTTGCGGTCAATAGTGAAACGAAAATAGTTGTAAACTATTTTCATTTCACTTGTGACCGCAACCCTGACCATCTTCCTATATAATTATTTATATAGGAATTCCGCCCCATTTTGTAGAGCTTCATCAGGGCTATAAAAGATACTAAAGCAACTAAAAATATTTTGACCTAGTAAGATAATAATATACAAAAAATTAAACTAGGTAGGGCTAAAAATTAAGTTAATATAAGTGAAAAAAAAAATTATACAAAAAGAAGAAATAAAAATAGTTATAGTAAAAATTAGACAATAAGTATTTATAAAACAAATCATGTAAATTATTAAATTTTAAATCAACAGGAGACGTAATAGCTCATAAAAATAGAAAAGTAGATGTGAGAAATTAAAAAAAAATTAACACACTTAAAGATGAAAAATTAAGGAAACAAGTTGAGAATAAATAAATGTCATGACAGAATAAATAACATTAATAATAATAAATAAGTAAAGAAGAAATCAGAACCTCCCACCTGTTCCAGTTAAAAAATATCAAAAGAGAAGAAGTGTACTCACAGAGTGGTTAAATGATAGAATACGTACCAAAGAAAGAAAAATGTTTTAAATATTTTGAGTTGTTTTTATCTTTTTTAGCTCCGATGAAGCTTTGGAAAGTGGAGCGAAACATCGGCACATTAATAGTTAACTATTTCCTTTTTTTATATGTATAAATAGTTGACCGTAAAAATTGATATATAGGAAGATGGTCAGGGTTGCGGTCACAAGTGAAACGAAAACAGTTTACAACTATTTTATTTTCCAACGTTTCGCCCCACTTTGCAGGGCTTCATCAGGGCTAAAAAGATACAAAATGAAACTATGTTAAGATAAAATGATAGAATTAAAAATAAAAAGATACAA
>NW_027106422.1:32752-36935 GCF_000696795.3 Halyomorpha halys | reverse complement strand
ACTATTAAATTTATTATTTATATTAATTATCGATTAACTATATTAAATAAATAGAAGTTGCAGTACTATGGGATACTGCCAGTATGTGAATCATACTTTCCCACCGGCCAGCAGGCTCAGCAAGTAGCCAGCTACGAGAGACTGCTTTAGCCTGTGGGGATCACGTCTGAGCAAACGGGCAATAAAAAAATTATAACAGGTGCTATGTAGAAAGGAGTATTTAAAATATTCTTTTCAGGAAAGACATGTTTTTTCACTTAGCTATTCGATCGCCTTAAAGATAGTTATTTGATATTCCATTTACTACTCATAAAAAATATGATACTCCCTGTTCCTTGTTTTAAATATTATTTTCTCATCAGCAGGTGGACTTGCTCATGTGAAAGAAGAAACATTTGTGAAACAAGAAGGAGAACTGCTTATCCCAGAAGAAGGTAAGCCATTTTATACCTTATTATTATGAGTTTTTTAAATGACAACAAAATTTTCAAAGGAGACTGATTCTACTAGGTATATTTATTACTAGCTATATTTGCTTTTTTTATATATATATGTATATATATTTTTTTTTATGGAACGACCTTTCAAGACCACGTGAATATCATTACTTTTTCCTTCTCACTTTCTCTCTTCTTCTCTCCCAGTATCTCCTCATCACTGCTGTGCCTTTGCTTCCTCTGTTCCAACCATATTTGCCTATATACTTGGAAGATATTTTTTTTAATATATTATATATAATCTATTTTGTTATTTTTTTATGGCACTACATAGTATGTTATAAACTTTTAAAGGAGTTTAGATAATCTTATTAAATTTTTTATCTGTGTAATGAGATGGTTCCTATTCCTTGTTTTAAATATTATTTCCATATCAGCAGGTGGGCTTTCTTACGTAAAAGAAGAAACATTTGTTGAGCAAGAAGAAGAACTGCATGTTCCAGATGAAAGTGAGAAACATTTATCTTATTAACTATTAAAAAAAAAAAAAAATTATTTATTGACATTTACAACTTTATATAAAATACAACAAGTGGATTTGAAGTAAGATCATAATGGTATAATATATGACTGTATGAAACTATCCATTGGTAGCACTCTAAAAACATTTTTAAAATACAAGGTCTTGAGGCCATCTTCTTTTCAGGCACCTAGGAGGTCAGGAATGAAAGAGGAAGCAAGGTTAGAAATTAATGGGTTTGAGTGGTTAGGAAGTTTATAATGGAAGGATCGATATCTGGTTCGGGCTAGATCAGTTACATAACGAACATTTAGGTCTTTATGGATGATTTTATTTGTGACAAATTAAACACAGGACAAAATTTTGGATTGTAAGGATTGAATATGAGGGGAATTCGAAGGTTTAGTGGAGCCCAAAAGATTAACTCCAAATATCCAGATAGGCCTTATAATTGTCATGTAGATCAGTCTTTTCTAATGGATTGAAAGTTTAGACTGTTTGTCTAGTAAGTGTTATAATAGTCGTAAATGACATTCAGTTTCCTGTCTTTTAAGTCTTATATGAGGGTTCTAAATTTATGGTTTAACATTATGCTGTGGTTAGCTGGTGCGGTACAATTTATATTTTTGATGTATTTACAGTTTGTGATGTGCTGGTCGATCCTGTTTTCCAGTTTTTTGGATGTCTCTCCAATCTATATTTATCTTCTTTCGTCTCTCAAATTATATATTTTTTCACAATCAAGCTTATATATTACATTTAACTTTTCCATTTTATCTATTTTGTCTTTCATGTGAGATAGTTGTGTTGTTATTGTATAATCTAGTTTTAATATTTTTATGATGGTATTCTAGTAAACTTTTTTTTATTTTATCAGTTAGGCCTGGTATGTATTGTAGTTTTAAAGAATTACTATTATCATTATTCTATTTATTATTTTCCTTTCTCACCAATATCATTAACTGGAACATTTTTGTTTTCTTCCCTGTAAAATTCAGTGATCTTTTTCTGATTTGAGGTTTTTGTTATTTTACTTTGCTTTGTTGGTTTAATTGTTTTTATTTATCTCAATGTTCTCTTTTCTGTATATTTTTTAGTTTTATGATTACTGTTTATTTTTTCTACCATATTCTATTGATTAATCTTTTAGGGTAAAATTTTTCTATTAAAATATTGTATACTTGTATCTTAATCTGATTCATGTTGTCTGTTAAGTTGATTGCTCTATCTATCCAATTTTTGGCTATGTTCACTTTTTGATAATTTGGGTGATTTGAATAATAATTTAATAATCTATAACTTGTATTGAATTTTTAGTCCATTTAGTGGTTATTTTGTCAATACCTATAATAATTTCAGTATCATTTCTATTAGCACTAGTAATTTCATTAAGTTTTTCTTGGAATGTCATATATATTACTTAAAAAGATGGTGATTTTGTAGATTTATAAAATGTTATATATGTAGAGCGGGTTGGGTGCTGTCATACTGCATATGTGTAATGAGATGGATGGTTCCTATCGCTTGTTTTAAATTTTATTTTGATATCAGGAGGTGGACTTGCTTATGTAAAAGAAGAAACTTTTGTGAAACAAGGACAAGAACTGTTTATCCCAGGTGAAGGTGAGAAATATTTATTTTATTAACTATACAGCTATACACTGTAAGAGAGTACAAAGGCCCTGTAATATATTGTCCTGTTATTTTTTTATAAGTGAATTATTTAATTTAATAATAGTATTATGATTTAATATTAAAATTATATCAATCTATATTTTATCTTAACTTTCAATATATCCATATTGTACTGTTTCCTTAAAAATAAAAATAAAATTACATTTGAATTCAAATTTTTTATTACTTAGAAAAGCAAAAAAAAAACATTCTAAATTTTTTTCAATTTCATCATCAATTAAATTTGTAAAAAAAATAATAATAAAAAGCTTGGTTGCATTCTTAATTCGAGGAAATTATTCAGACACAGACAATAAATAGCATATTGTGTTTTCATGAAAAATAATTTTTTTTTGTAAACAAAATTAATTGATGTATCTATATAAGAAACTAAATTTTAGGACAATTGAAATTATAATATATTAAAAAGAAAGAGTTATTGTAATGCAATAATAAAACAAGTATTATTATTTTTTATTATTGCATTCCAATCATTATCCGTTGAGATGACTTCATTTTTCATTCTTCTTCACAGGTTTCCTACCTCAAACTCAAAACTAATTTTATTTAAAACTAGGTTTAGTTTATTTCCCAGTTTATCACAACAAGGGTAACTGTTTTATTTATCACAACAAGGGTAACTGTTTATTTCCCAGTTTATCACAACAAGGGTAACTGTTTATTTCCCAGTTTATCACAACAAGGGTAACTGTTTTGTTTGTCGTTCTTTCAATAAAACAAGTTTACTCAGGCTTGTAGAAATTAGGTGAAATGAAAAAATCTATCTTTATTCAGGGACACTCGGCCCCCTTAGAATAACAATGTGGAACTATTTCAACGGCATTTGTCTGGCTACATTAACTGATTTTAAACCTAAATAAAAGTATTATAATAATTATATAAATAAAATAAGAAAAAAAGATACATATTTATCCAAGCTTATATTGTTGTTTATTTTCTCATAGTTCATGGAATATTGATAAAGAGATGGATGTATAATTTAAATTACATAATATTTTAGTTTAAGTTTAAAATTATTTAATAATTTTCCAGAATGGAGTCCTTCATTTATTCTGAACATTTTACTAACATTTAGAATATGTCTGTTCGATTCAAGAACTGGTTAGAAACTATGTTTTCCGCTGACTAAGCAAGACCAAACTAAATATCTTATTACATTTATTCTTTTTCATTTGTTATCACTGATGCATAACAATTTTATCTTCAAAAATAAGGGTTAGGTATTCTTTGAGTTTTTATAAATTTAAGCTACTTTGTATATATAAAATATTAAGTTTTATAATCTCTGGCATCCAATGTATATTATGAAACCTATGCCTACCATAATGTCTTGGTTAACAACAGTATGATAATTTTATCTTTAAAACTGTATTGTTTAAATTTATGACCCAAAATTTTTGTTAGTATTATATTGTTGAATGCCAATTTATTAGTTGTTTTATTTTAAGCAAGCCTGATTACTAGGGATAGGATTTTTATGTTTTCAAATATTTTTACCTGACCATGATATCTTCGATTCCTTACTAACTAA
>NW_027106422.1:31675-32152 GCF_000696795.3 Halyomorpha halys | reverse complement strand
GTATTTCCTTAAATTATTTGTTCAATTGTAAATACATTTTTTGCAGCAACTATGTAAAATTCAAGAGAATCCAGGCAACTTAAAGATGAAATTTATCATTTATCATAAATAGTGCATAAAAATTCTATATTTTCATCTTTGGACACAAATTAAAAGCAGTGGCAATAATAAATTTTTACACAGAATTGCATCGAGAATTTCTCAGAATCAATTAAAAAGAGCAAGGGCCTTATTCCTGTAGCATTTTCCTAGAATTTGTTTGTTTACTCCTTAATCTATTTCTCGGTTTCCCCCCTTCCCATGGTCCTTACTCATCTTAGTCTTGTTTCACTCTCCTAGTTTAATTACAATCACTAATTAATATCTTGTTATTGAACAGCTATGTTTTCTCTACGTACATTTTTTTGTACATATTTTAACATAATTTCTTTAAAATATTATTCATATAATATATAATAAATACATATTTATGTAACT
>NW_027106422.1:18146-31190 GCF_000696795.3 Halyomorpha halys | reverse complement strand
TATTTATGTAACTTTTTTTAAGTTATAAAATTACTAATTAATTATTAATTTATATTGTTGAATAATACATAATTTATAAATAAATATTTGACAATTTATTAGCACATATTTCGGATTTTTTAGCACATAAAAATCCTATCCCTACTGATTACATATTTTGAGGAAAACTGATTTTTTTTTTCCAAGTTTGCGATTGTGATTTCAACCATGAATGGAGCCAAAAGGGTAATATTAGTTAGATTGGCTACAGGTGTAAAGACAACTTGTGCTGGTCCTGTGTAATAGAGGTCTGGTTAGCTCTTTTTGTTTGTGTACTTCAGGCCAAAAATGAGATTTAAAAA
Organism: Halyomorpha halys; assembly: GCF_000696795.3. Lineage (NCBI taxonomy): Eukaryota > Metazoa > Arthropoda > Insecta > Hemiptera > Pentatomidae > Halyomorpha > Halyomorpha halys. The sequence continues at coordinate 30,849 of NW_027106422.1, read as the reverse complement.
TTTCGTCTGATCACGGCTCTAATTTGTTGCCAACTAATTGTTCAAAACGAAGAAGAATGTACTAAGTGGCTCACTCCAAAATCACCTTATGGAAGTTTATTCTTCTAACATCTGACCCACACTCTGAAGACATGTGAAAGGCCAGAGTCAAATCGGCTAAGAAATTGTTTGGATATTCAGTCGGCTCAACCCATTTAGCTTGGGAAATTGGCCACGATCTTCATCAGGTTTGAAGAGGTGTTAGAGTGGTGTGAGCCACTTCTCTCAGAATGGGCCACGATCTTCATCAGGTTTGAAGAGGTGTTAAAGTGGTGTGAGCCACTTCTCTCAAATTGGGCCACGATCTTCATCAGGTTTGAAGAGGTGTTAAAGTGGTGTGAGCCACTTCTCTTAGAATGAGCCACGATCTTCATCAGGTTTGAAGAGGTGTTAAAGTGGTGTGAGTCACTTCTCTCAGAATGGGCCACGATCTTCATCAGGTTTGAAGAGGTGTTAAAGTGGTGTGATCCACTTCTCTCAGAATGGGCCACGATCTTCATCAGGTTTGAAGAGGTGTTAAAGTGGTGTGATCCACTTCTCTCAGAATGGGCCACGATCTTCATCAGGTTTGAAGAGGTGTTAAAGTGGTGTGAGCCACTTCTCTCAGATTGGGCCACGATCTTCATCAGGTTTGAAGAGGTGTTAAAGTGGTGTGAGCCATTTCTCTCAGATTGGGCCACGATTTTCATCAGGTTTGAAGAGATGTTAAAGCCTCTTCTCTCAGAAATCCAAGCATGAGTATATGAAAACTGTTCAGCAGCTGTTCCAAAATGTTTTCTACTGTGGCACCCTTGTACAGCTGAAAAAAAATTTTGCCACACGTATCTACACTATTATGATTAAATATGTAAAACAAAATAAAATAAATCTAGGAATGCACTTTATTTTAATTTCAATTTTTTTCTAAAATTGGAGTACACCAATCATCTAATTCAACCAATAAGCAAGTGTCATGGAGACAGTAAATTTTATTTGGCCAAATTGCCGTTTTTTCTCTAACTATTATCTAAAATTAATTTATTCAATCATTTTAAACTGCATCATTTCATACAGTTCACACATTCCATTCAGTCCACTCATTCCATTTTATACAGTCCTTCATTTATTTTAACTTACCCTGTCCTATCGTACTTCTGTGGATAATATTAAGATTCAAACTAAATTGCTGAGATTACAAAATAGAAGTTAAATTGATGATATGCTTGGCAGAAATTTTTAAATATTGTAACTATGCTTCAATAAATTGATTAGTTTTAATTGTATAGCTGAAGAAACGTATAGTAACCATCATTATGAATAGTAACGTCAGGTTTGTGGTAGAAGTGATTAAGTGCTATTTTTGCTAATCGGATCAATTTCACTTTTAACCTGACAACCTTATTTTCATTATTCTATAGTAATACTTAGTTTGGTTGGTGATTGTTTGCCAAGACAGACATAACAGGAACAGATATTATATGCTAATTAATTAAACGTGAAACAGTCGTTTAAATGATATTTTAATGTTTTCTTATCTTAACATTGTCCGTGCTTGCTGAAATTTATGTGGTACTAATTACATAATAGTCCCTAAGCTCACAGTAAAATAAACACATGATCATTGCTTAGTTGGGTTGTTACATTTTATATCTAATACTTATGGAATATGATCTTATTAATTTATAGATTCAAGCACTGTCCTGTCATTCCTGCAGTCAGGCAATTCAAATCCTCCAGATATGGATATTGTGATGGATAAGCAAGATTTAGAATCCTGTGACACATCTTCAGGTGATGATGTTCTGAGCGGAAGACATATAAAGAAGAAAAAAAGGAAAGGAGGTAACTCTTTTATTTGTGAAATGATAACATGTTATGATTTAGCATGTAGGTGGGTCTATGCACATAATGTGTGAATGCTTATGTCATGAACAAGGTCTGGATTTTTATGCAGTAAAAACTCCCAGAATATGCCTTATAATATGCGATAAAAACCTATAAAATATGTAGTAAAAAATTATAAAATATATAGCTAGAAATCTTAAAAACAACTAAAATACACTCTTATCCCAACTAAACTAAGAAAGGAATAGAAGAAAATTATTAAAAATTAGTTGTTTTTTTATAAACTACAATATGTAAATAATTAAGAGTGATAATAAACAAAATATCTAAACACAGTATGACACACTTTATAAACTAAAATGTCGAAACGTTAAAAGCTTACAATTAGTAATTCAAAAGACAAACAGCAATAATTGAATTTAAGGAGGATAACTCATTGAGAGTAATAAAAAAATAAATAAATCAAACACAAATTAAAATAATTATTTATATATATGTATATATAGTTGACCGTAAAACTAGTTATTTTAAAAATAGTTACAAACTATTTGTTCTTCTTTTGGCCGCAACCCCGCCCATCTTCTTATATTTAAAATAATTATTATTAAAACAAATAACAAACATGAAATAGAAATGTATCTATAAATAGAATTCTCCATTTCTAAATCTGAATCTGTAAATCATAACTTTTTTTTCATTTAAATTATTTTTATAATCAGGCAATGATCTACTGATGTTGGGTTGCACATTTTTTCAAGCACTTGAAACTACTGGGTTTAGTTCAATTTCACTGAAGACAATCAAGTTATTCTCATTTAATATTTTATAAACATCTTCTAAAATAGCTAGTCTTAAGTTTTAACAAAAACTTCTTTAAATGCTTCCTTATTTGGCTTGGTACATGAAATATACTTTCTTGTTATTATAAATTGTTGTAATTATTTTAAGTATAGGTTTGTTTCCTGAAATTGCTTCAGTTTAGTTGAAATAAAACTAAGAGGGGTATTAATGAAAATGAGGCTATTGATTATGTAATCCCATGATATAAGAGAGAATGAGACAAATTAAATGATAAATTGATTATATAATGAAGAATGAGATACTTATACTGATATTTAGAGAATGAGACATGTTAAACAATAAAATCCGGTGAAAATGTCTTTTAATAAAATTGTTACTTAAATGAATCACAAAGAATACTCATGATTAATACAAACTTATTAACATCTGTGAAATTTATTTTATGAAGTGCTTAGGCTGCAATATTCTAACAAGTTATCACTTACATCATTTATTAATTTGCTAAAATTTAATAAAATTGAATATATTTAATTGATTTTCAATTAATAGCTTTATTTTACTTTTTAATATGATATTTTATTGCTTGTAGGTGCTAAGGATAATTGCCTCAGAGTAGAGAAGTCCTATCAATGTCCTCACTGTGATTATAATTCAACAAATCAGTTGTTGAAAAGACATATGGCTCGTCACACAGGTGAGAAGCCCCATCAGTGTCCTCACTGTGACTATAAATCAGCACGATTTGAAAATTTAAAAATTCATATAATGGCCCGTCACACAGGTGAGAAGTCCCAACAATGTCCCCACTGTGATTATCAATCAGCACAATCTTCAAATATGAAAAGACATATAATGTTCCGTCACACAGGTGAAAAGCCTCATCAATGTCCCCATTGTGATTATAAATCAACACTAACTGGAACCATGAGAAAACATATAATGGCCCGTCATGCAGATGGGATGTCCCATCTCTCTGATGATAAATCTCCATTAACTAATAGTGTGAAAAAGTCATATAGTGGACCATCATACAGGTGAAAAGCCTCATCACTGTTCTACTATAAATGTATTACAACTTAGGATTTGAAAATAATCCCTAAAAATAAATTATTGGCCACAAGTTCTTGTTAATTTGTGTGAGAATATTAACTTTTCTTTAAATGAGTTTAAAACGGGCTGTTGCATATTTAAAATTAGTATTATCTAATAACAAGTTAGTGTTATCTAATGACAAGGTAGTAATATCTAATGGCAAGTTAGTATTATCTAATGACAAGTTAGTGTTATCTATTATGTTAACTATTATCATGTTCCAGAATTTTTTTTTTTACTCTGTTAATAACTACTTTCAAATTTTCATTTCTTTCCAATAATTTGGAGACCATTGATGCACTACCACTTACACCTACAGTTGAATTTGCATCAACACACCTCATATCAATAATGAGTTATTTCTTTTGTCACCTTTATAGTTTTGTTTGTGTTCTATTATCACCAAATTTCCTAAAAAGGAAGACAACTCCCCATTATACCAATTAAGATATGAGCAAACTTACTTTTATGTGGCATATTTTTTCTGATAAACAGGCTCATCAGTGTTGGTGTTTCCAGAAGTATAAAGATGAGTTTCCTGCCGATGTTAGCAATGGGTTAGGGACCGAACCCTAACATGTTAGCAATGGGTTAGGGACCGAACCCTAACATGTTAGCAATGGGTTAGGGACCGAACCCTAACATGTAAACTGCACTGTGTCTCATTTTTTCTTTAGTGCAGCTTTCATTTTACTATGCTGAATGTCAAGAAGGTGAAGAATCGTGTTGTAGACTAGTTTTTATTCCTATAATTAACTTGAACTTGATTTTAGTTTGTATATTTAGAAGCTTTTCTTATATCTGTGGTTGATTAGTAATTGTGTATTTTCATTGCAACATTTCAAGTACCGTGAAAAATGATCTAAGAATTGAAAAATAAAATGTTAATAAAAATTTGTTACCAAAAAATTGTGGACTTTAAACAATTAATCAACCTACTCCTTCCTGTTTTAAAGTTCCCCTTACCCTTTACCAACCTACTCCATCCCTGGAGCACGGGGCAAAGTACTTTTTTAAGATACTACTTGTCATTCTCTACCACATTAATTTTAAGTTATTCTATATTTATTTTTATTTTTTAATATAATACATGTGAAATGAAAAATGATCTTCATTCTGGGACCAAGTCTCCTATAGAGACCAAAACAATGAACATAAATGATTGCTTATTGTTTGTCTATGATATAGTTCTAATTAAAATAAGCATATTGTCTACATATTACATTTTACATTTAATTGAAAAAATGGAATTTAAGGATGTTAAGAAATAGCTGAAATTTAAAAGGAGTTAGGGAAGAGGTTTAAGGATGGAAATGAGCCAGGAATTTCGAAAGAAGAAATAGGCAAAAGATTTGTGGGATGTAATGGAGTGTAAATATTGATTGGTTGTGTTCTAGGAGGGGATAGAGCAGAAAACTTCCCTTCATGCTCTGGTAAAATTGTGCTTAGTTTATTTAACCTGCAACCATCATAGAAACTTTTTTTAATAACAGAAGTGCTCAGTTTTTGTTCCTATGGTGCTCCTGATCTTATGAAAATTCATTTCTCAGGGCTGCTACAAAATAAGTATTGTCTGACCTAGGTGAGAATCAAAGCCATGTTCTTAACCAGAGCACTCCGAGACCATAACCCAAACTTGTCCAGTAATCATATCGTCATGGGAACCTCTGAGGTGCAGAAATATTTTTTTATTTGAAAAAGATTTAGGAGGTGCAGAACATCAGCTACCTTTATTTCCCAGCTCTCCAGAAAAATACAAAATGACTCTAATAGATTAGAAAGCTGAAAAGAAAAAATAAGTCAGAGCATGATCTCAGAAACATATTAAGGGGTCCTATTCAACTGGCCAATGAATGATAGTATCGGTAACACACATTCAACTTATTTTATGGTTAATAGTTGAATACATACTCATTATTTGAATACTGTATTATTTTTTTAAATATTATTAACACTATCCAGCACCTAATTCAGATTGAATAAAATTAATATATTGGTGTTCGCCAGCTAACAGATAAGATATGAATGTGCCTGCAAGTAGGAAAAGGTTGAGAACCCCTAGGATAGGGTGGTACAGGATTCTTTATTATTTTCTAGATTAATGTAAGAAGGATAAAGCCATTTTAGTTTCATATGATGTCCAGAAGTATGAGTGTATCTGGAAACCCCCAAAATAAAGCAATTCATAAGATGCTTCTATTTCATCAGTGAATCCTCCATATACCTAGCAACGATAATCAAAATGGAGAAAACAAGAGAGGAGATAAGTAACTGATGGGTTTTCAGATGCAAGGGTTGGCAGAATCTAAGGAACCTTTTAGTGATGCATTTGAAAGAGAAACCAAGGGACCTCCTGGGATCCTACTTTTCTTTGCACAATGGGGGGGAGTCAGTCCTGGTTCAGAGTTCCCCAGGGTGATTGTAAATAGTGTATATAAATATTTATATTTTTACTTTATTTATAAGTTAAATTCTTCTTCATCTGGGCCGTCTGTAGCCGAGAGAGCTGAGGTGTTGGCTTAGCAACATCGTAACTGAAGCAATGCCAGTTCAAATCTGCGGGTGACTTTTATTTTGTGGCGGTTCCATGGAATGAAAGCCTTTCACCAAGGTTAGATTAAGTTGGTTACCTGTAGATAATTCTACATTTCTATTGGTTTTCATTGAACTCTACATATTCAGAAATATGTAAAGTAAAATTAAATTTATTACATTGAATTTAATGATTACATTACTTTTCATCCTAGCATTTTATTGCAATTACTATTACTATAGATTAAAATTAACTTTGTATATTTTATGTTGGACTTTGTTGTAGAATCCCATTCACATTATAACATTAGAAACCACATTCCCACACAATTTCGAATCAAATGAAATATAAAATAGCAATACCTAAACAAATAAAAATAAAAAATATTTTGTTTCAAAATAACTGAAAAATAATCCTAAGAGACAGAATGTTTCTGCGCTTCTTTAAACTAAACATACTGCCAGGTTCTTCATGAATCTGGTGAGAAAGGTCTTTGACTGCTGTACCAAATTTAATTATTTATAAACAGTTTAACTAAGAATCGATCAAAATGTTATCAAAGTATTAACATGTTGGTAGATTGCTATTCCCATGGAATGGATATATGCATTACCATCTTCTTGAACATGTTGGTAGATTGCTATTCCCATGAAATGGATATATGCATCAACATTCCATTACTTGGGACCAATGAGCTTAAGTTATGGTCCATCTTTTTTCAAGTATATACCTATAAAGTGTTTTGGTGTTAATGATATATGTTCAGTGTCATGTTATTTTAAAATATCTTTAAATACAAATATTCTTATCAAGAACACTAATTTGTTTTTATTCAACACACTTAAATTATAAACAAAAATATACATATGTATATCATAACACCAACTTCAATGATCCAATTTACTCTCAACAGTTTATTTTTACACTGCCAAAAATTTAATGTTTTCCACCGCAAGTGAATCCCAATGCACCCAGTAACATCTGAGAGCCAAGCCCTTTGGTGATGTGTCCTTCCATTGGTTACTCTTTGTCTACACCTAAATTTCTTTGACATCCTTCATGGCTGACCCAGATCCTTGGCCCCTTCATCCTTAGCCTTAATGGTTTTAGTGAACCCTGCAGCTACCTGGGATTGAATGAATTGTATTTCTTTTAGGTGGGGTTAAATCTACCCTGGTTCATTAAATGAAATGATCAAGTTGAATTACGTTACTTTTATGAAAAAAGAAAGGAAATTAGACAACCCCTCTCTTACTTAAACTGGTCTTTTTCTTAGAATATGCTGCATTCATGAAAGATAATGATAAGAAAGGAAAGGATGAGCAATTCGAATGCAGCTGTGTTACCTGGTAGGAGGCTTGAGAAAGACAGAGGGGCCTACCTCTAATGGGGAGTGGAAGAACGTAGACCAACAAAAGGAAAGTAGCACCGAGAAATTTGATTTTTTACTTACAAAAGTAATAACTACATAAATTAATTCATTAGAAACATTCGTTTTCCAACAATTTTTAGGTAAAGGCAAATTTTAGGGAATACTACCAAGTACCAAGATTTACAGTTGTTGGTAAAACAGATCAAAATTATTTTTAAAAAACTTAATACTTCTCCCTCTTACAATAAATTGTTGTACTAACGCCCCTGATTTCCATCTAATTGTTCTCTCCTAATACTTCAGCCCCAATTCAAATAAAAATCCAAAATAGCCCAAATGCTCAGCAATTCACTAACTGAAGAATTGAGTTCTTGCAGTAAACATGAATTTTTAAACTTTTCTAAAATGGATTGATTCGCCGATAGCTGAAGAATGTTTAGAGTTTCTAGGTCGTACAATATAACAACAACTTTAGTAGAGGACCAATGGACAATAAGAAACACGGGCTGAAAACGATCGGTAACACTGCGTGAGTCACTTGAAATTCTCCAAAAAGAACCTGAGAACTAGTGATCGTAAAGTTGTAGAACGCATTGAAATACAATGTAGTAAAAATATTACTGTCCAAATTGTTACACATCGCTTCTCTGAACTTCATTACAATGGAAGTAATGATTACTTTTTTCCCGGGAGCATTTTAAGGAACCGCCATAATTTTCGAAGAACGTGAGACGGTATTAAATTTGATTGGAGGGAAAAAGGTATACTGAAATTAAAAAACTGTCTAGTGTCTGTTAAGCAACGGTGTGGTAATATCATGGTTTGGGGTTTCAGGAGCACCCGGGGGGTTGGTAGAATATTTGTCTTCTTTGTAACGAACTTCATGCAGCCGATTTATAAGAATTCGATGGATAACATTTTACCATGCTGTGGTATGACCTTTTATTTTGGAATGGTTTTTGCTGCATTCGGATATGTTCTGCATGTTTATTTCTTTTCCACTGATCCGTTTTAAGCTTTTTGATTATAAATTCCACGGCCGAGAGGGAAAACCAGAACATTCTCCCAACTCTCCTTATATAAATATTTAAAAATTTAACAAATTCATAACTACGTAAATGATTTAATTCTTTAATTTTATGAACCATTTTGATGAAATTATATTTCAATTTTTGTGTATTTCGATTTTGCATTTGAATAAGGAATCGAGTCTTGGGAGAACACCTTGAGCTAACAAGAAACTAGCGAGTAACAACTTTTCCTGTACAAATAATTATTTTGTTTTTAATGTGATTGATTATACGAGTATTTAACTTCCTTCATTTATAAAAAATAATGTAGAATATTCTTTACTATCGCCATCATTAATCAAATGTGTTAAATAAATGTTTAAGCATATTCCTTCTCAAAAAAAAAAAAAATAAATAATACAACGCAGTATTATTTTAAACACTGTATTTGTTTGAACTGGCTCATTTATGAACAACACATCCTTAAATTTTCATTTAATCGTAATAATGTGAACTGAATAAAAGTTGTAGTGTATGATATTTTCAAAAAATTGATTCATTAACAATGAATAACGATTAAGTGGTTCTCTTTTCTATTCAAATTGAAAAAAAAATTAAATGTGAATAGAATGGATCCCAAAATATACCAACTGTTTTAAACAGTAATAAAATTTAATTACACAGATTTTCATTAACTCGGTAATTTTTTCTATCAGTTTTCTTGGAGCACTCGTCGAAAAATGAATTTATTTTAAGGAAAGTATCAAAAAACAATGGTTTGTAACAAAAACGTAAAAGTTGAGAATTAAAAAATAAAAACATTGACTATAACATTAACTTCCCTTCCCCCTCGCTTTTTTGAAGTATTAATTAAACATTTAAATCATACTATATAGGAGGTCTCCTCTGCTCTACTTTTTATATTCTTTAAAAGTTAACAGGTGATGATTTTTACTTTCACTTACCTCTATACGAAGTATATATAGTAAGGGAAGTATTACTATCAATAACAAATTTTTAATCAATAAACATACCTAGAAATAATTACACAATGGTTTATTACTTAAATTAATTATTTGTAACATCCACTAATGACAGATTATAGATGTCTCTTCAGTTCACTCACATGACTGTCCTTACCGCTTCTTAAATGGGGTAAAAATGAGAATATGTATAAAAAAAAACTGACAGAATGAACAGTAATCACAAATAAACGAATATAAACAACAAACTAAGTTTAAGGTTGATGAACTGTCTACGGCTATGACGTCCTCCCCCCGCTCCAGCCCTAACACGCCTTTGGAGCCCTATAAGCTCGCCTTTTTTATTTCGCTTGATCTGACGGTTTACGTCTCCATTGTTTTCCTTCCTCTAAGCATCTCATTATTTGGTGGTACAGTTCTCAAAAGGTCGCTGTTGTTTTTGTTTTTAATTGGGTTTTAACTTGGTATGAACATTTTTTGTTATATGTAGATCATGTCATGCCCTTTTTTTGGAAGTGGTCTATGTCTTTGCCTTAAAATGTGTCTAAACATTGTTAATGTAATGGAAAATATCATATTATCGATTTACATTGCGTATAAAAATATTTATTATTTTGGAGTAAAATTGAAAAAAAAAGTTTGATACAATATTTTTATAAAATATAGAAATTCGTTGTACATCAAAGTCCATTGTCTCATAATGTTTTGAACATCTATCTTTAGGGATGAGTTTATTAAGATCCTGGCTAAGAAGGTACTTAATGGTATTTAATGCATTTGGCCCCCTCTATGAGGGAACCCTGCAATTCCAGACTGGACCAAACCAATTTTATTCCACAACAGCACTTTTCGCTCCTCTGTGACATCCAGAAGTCAGAGCATATTAAAGTAAAAACTCACAATTCCTAAACTAAATTTTGTCTTTTTTTTGGGAGAAATTTACATAATACTCTATTTTGCTGAGTATATTAGAGCATTAACGAATAATTTCATTGAATAAAAAGGATGCATTATGTATTTTATATAATTACAAGTATTTTATTCTCTCAAATTAGTGAGAAAATGTATGTAATTTAGAATTTTGCATTAAAATAAATGTAGAAAGTAGCTTTGTTATGTTTTGCTTATTTTATACCCAGTTTCCCCATCATTTTATCAGAAACTTTGTCCAATTATTTTATTTGGGGTTACTACTGCTCTGAAAGAGCTTTAGTCATTATGTAGTTAGTACCTTTCAATTTATGTAAAAAAGACTTTAAACAAACTCCTCCCTCAAAATTTGAGGTTACATTATACATTTTATACTATTCAAGATAAGTATAGTCTAAAAATCAAATTAAAATAAACCATATGTGGAATGAACATGGCTTTTTTTCCCTTCTTCTGTTACCTTACCAATTTTCAATTATATTGTACCATAGCCATCCCCTAAATTAGACATTCCATCCCCAAATTTCCAATCTTTTTAAAAGTTTTATGATGATTCTGAAACAACTTTTTAGTAACCAACATAATTAATTATTACTTTAATACTTAGCATTGTGTAATAATCTGCTATGTAGATTTTTTTGAAAATAAGGTGCATTTTGTCACTTAAGCTGTGATACATCTGAAGTCCAGAAAGAATATTATACCATTTTAAAAGATCAAAAAAGTTAACGCTTAGAGGCATTCTGGAAGAATTTCCAAAGTGAGGAAAAATTATGTATTTATACAAGTAAACAATGGTTAAAATGAGGCATCCCTAGAATAATGCATTGATGTTTTAAAATTATATAAAAACCATATATTTTTTTTTCAGATTTACTAGGTATGACAGGTTAAGTGATGATTACCGTATATTCTTGTTTAAATGGTATAACTTAAATGTAATGAGTTGCTCTTTAAACAAAGAAGTGGCATTAAAAACTTATTCATTGTCATTCCTTTGAATCTACACAAATAAATATCATTTATAATAAAGTACGACTCCAGATTGTTCTTCTGCGCGATATGAAATTTCAAGCATGATCTTGGATAAATAAATAATTTATGTAAAGATTTGCCTAATTGTTACAATAATAACAAGGAGAAGTTCATAATTGTATTATGTTAACATGTGGCATGTACATAATATACACAATGAATTGCGTATTTTATTTATTTTTCCAGGTACAAGTAACTTTGGTTCTTTGTGATTTCTATAGCAAAAGATATGGCTGATGAAACCTATTCTTCATGTAAGTTTTAATTTTAAAATTATTTTGAATGTTACAAGTTTTTATAGGATCATGACTTCTACTGTTTCTTGAAGCTGTTTTTAGGAATTTCACGATAAAATATGAAATATTTAATGCCATTTGATTTATTATTTTTTACTTTAATTTATCTATTTATGTAATGTATGTAGGGGGGAGGGTACAAATAAGATTTTTAGAAATTTTGAATTTTTTTTAAAGGAAATACACATTTTAAGGCCCCTTGACTCCATATAAGCAGAATTTTACTAAAACTTTTTTGATAATGTTGACTTACCGAAAATGTGATATATAAGTGATTTTAAAAATTTCTTTTTTAAGAATCCTTTTCTCTCCATTTAAAATTAAAGTCAAACGGACCTTCACCTTCGTATCAGATAGTTCTTATTCTATTTAAATAGTCAGGCAGAGTAAAAAGAGTAAATTTTCAAAATGGCTTCCTTTAATGTACCTTTAATTTTGTTTGTTAGAAACAAATATCCATCTTACATTTTTATTAATTATGATAAATATATAAAAATCATTTATGAAAGGATTTGATTATTAACTTGAAGAGATAAATGGAAAAATATTTTTCCAGCTTTGAAAATAAGACTTGTAATATAGATTTACCATTGGAAATTAAAGTTTTTTTTAAGAAAATAATATTTTTTGGATAAAGATATTTAAAGTATAAGAAGAATAAAAATAAAAAATTGTATTCTTTAATTCTATTGCCTAATAACAAGACAGAGCTTTATAAACTACCTTTAAACAGTATATTGACACTTATTACATAATAACAAAACAGAGCTTTATACACTAACTTTAAA
>NW_027106422.1:17889-18056 GCF_000696795.3 Halyomorpha halys | reverse complement strand
GGTATATTGACACTTATTACATAATAACAAAACAGAGCTTTATACACTAACTTTAAACGGTATATTGACACTTATTACATAATAACAAAACAGAGATTTATACACTAACTTTAAACAGTATATTGACATTTATTACATAATAACAAGACAGAGCTTTATACACTAAC
>NW_027106422.1:15863-16854 GCF_000696795.3 Halyomorpha halys | reverse complement strand
AATAACAAGACAGAGCTTTATACACTAACATTAAACAATATATTGACATTTATTACATAATAACAAGACAGAGCTTTATACACTAACATTAAACAGTATATTGACATTTATTACATAATAACAAGAGAGAGCTTTATAAACTACCTTTAAACAGTATATTGACATTTATTACATAATAACAATACAGAGCTTTATACATTAACTTTAAACAGTGTATTAACTCTTATTACATTATCCAAATGATGAAATACCATAAGTAAGTGAAGGACTGCATGAGGAAATCATATCAAAGTGTTCGTCATAAACTTGTGCCTAGCAGACTACTGTAAGTCTATTGTGACTATTGCTGGGAGAATTTCTAAAACATGTGGTTTGTTCAATATACTATATTGATATTTTACATATATAATAAAACAAAATAGAAAAATTTTAACTGTTGCCATGAACAGAGGAGCAGAGGCAGATAAAATTGAATAATAAAATATGAATATTGTGAAAAATATAAAAAAAAGTCAATTAATATCAATAATATAGAAAAAATATTATTTTAGTGATAAAATAAAATGTCTCTATTTTATATGTGAAAAGCTATGATTTATCTGATATACACCAACAATTCGAACTTATAAGACTTGTCATAATTGTTTTAATTTATAAAAATTACTATGAGTCAAATAGAATAATTTTGACAAAAGAAGTAAACAGTGAAAAGGTGAATTGAATTTAATTAGTGATCATGATCAAGTTAATACCAAAGTGTTTAAAGATAACTCAGTATAAGTGAAGTAGTGAAATGGAAAATTATTAACAAGACTCGTCATAAAGAAATCATCTCAACAAATATCAAATTTGATTGTAATACCAATTATCAAGTATTAAATGACATTTACAATAAATTGTATATTTGTAATCTAATGTTTCATTTATATTTAAGTTGTTTTTTGGTTCATATAAGAAATTGTATTTCTTATATAAATAAATTATTTTCTTA
>NW_027106422.1:12657-15373 GCF_000696795.3 Halyomorpha halys | reverse complement strand
AATAAAGTGTTGAGACAGTATTGGATACAATTTGTGGTTTTATTTAATAAATAAATTATTTTCTTCCATATTTCAAATATGTCTGAAATGAATTTGTAATAAAGCTAAAAATTTAAATTAAAAATGTTTTGAAAGATAAAAATATCATAATTTGATTAATATTTAGTAATGAGATAATTAATATTAACATTAAATCCTATTTTTCATTATGTGTGTTATTTACAAAATAATAAAAATTGTAGTCAGATGCAGTGTTGTTTTCAATATTTTAAATAAACCTAATTTTGGTATAATTGAAATGTATTGAAGATTAATCAAATGAAGTCAAAATAAATTAATAAAATAAAAACACAAAAAAAAAAAAAAACAACTATATCATTTATCAATATGATTTATGTTTAAATAGATAAATGTCAATACGTGTCAAATGCCTCTTAACAACACCAATTTTTATTGTATACGTTATTTTTTTCTGAAATTCATATAAATCCTAAAAATAGTAATTGTAATACATTTATTAGCAATGCGAAATTGATAAAAATGTATATAAATTAAATTAAATTTAAACTTGAAGTTGCAGTACTATGGGATACTGCCAGTATGTCAACTATTGTTTGCCACCGGCCAGCAGGCTCAACAAGTAGCCAGCTACAAGAGACTGCTTTAGCCTGTGGGGATCACGTCTGAGCAAACTGGCAATAAAAAAATTATAACAGGTGTTATGTAGAAAGGATTATTTAAAATATTCTTTTAAGGAAAGACACGTTCTTTCACTTAGCTCTTCGATCGCCTTAAAGATACATATTTGATATTGCATTTACTACTCATAGAAAGTATGATACTCCTTTTTCCTTATTTTAAATATTATTTTCATATCAGCAGGTGGACTTAATCATGTAAAAGAAGAAATATTTGTGAAACAAGAAGGAGAACTGCTTATCCCAAATGAAGGTAAGGCATTTTGAGTTTATTAAAAGGAAAAACAATCATTTTCAAATAAGACTGATTCTACTCTAGTACTTTATTTTCTCTAGTTACTTTAAGCACTGTTGCCATTACATTGTTTCACACCTCTCCACATCCGTCATTGTTGGGAGGAACTCTTAGAGTAGTATTTTCTCATTCATAATGTTTGTTGATCCACTTGCATCACATAGAAAAGTGAAAAATTTGTTCTTATCACCAAAATTTTTTTATTGTATTTAAATGAAAATGATTCAAAGTATGGAAAATAATAGCAATATTGCGTAAATAATGAATTTTTACTTCATTATAGATTAACAATAATAAGAGGAATGGAATCCAATTATTTTGCAAAGTTACCTTCTTTCATCATATCTAGAACAATTATCATGCTAGCTAGCCTCGTATTACACTTATCCTTTCCCACATAAACCATAAAATTTTGTTCTAGAATCGCATAGCTTGTAGTATTTTATTCCAAATTCAGTTTCTTTGTTTTATTATATTAAATTTAAGAAATTCTGGTTCTATATTTTATCAAGCACTCATCCAAGGAAACATCTCGGCTTGATGTGAATACTTCTTTGGATGTTTTCTTGATCATGTCCATGATTGGTCTAATTTTACATAAGGGATGATCATGCTGCAAACGTTCATTATTAGCAAAGTGTAATTTTCTTGAAATTCCCATGAACCTATTTAAGGACATCACTGTTTTGAAGTATGGCATTTCAATTCTCTTGTCCTTACTCCAATAACTGCAGAGTAGGTTTTCGCACCATAGATATTAATATAATGAGTTCAAAATAAACTTGAAATATCTTTGAAACTTATTTTCTTTGTCAAAAACAGTTCGTAAATGTTCTGTCTAGTAAAATTTGTTATATTTTTATTTACACCATCAACAGATATAAATGTATGCAGTTTAGAGTTTTCATTTTTTCCTCTCACTCAAAATTTCTCCCAATTTGATAATTACTATTGCTACTATCAGAAGAAATTGCATTTTCTAGGTCTAATTACCTCTTCACTGCTGTTGGAAACTTAGGTGTTCATTTTTTTTGTTTTTGTATTATTTTAGCCTGAAACTATTTGGAATCATCTCTTTTCATGATTGCCCAATTTGTATGGGTATAATTTGCGCTTTGGTGATAAATACCTGAGTGAAAATCGGGCAAACATGTGCACTGGTAATAGTTGCCAGGCAAAATATGCACATGATGCAAGCACTATAGAAGAATAATTTATTAAAATCTTATTTTCTTCTGGATCAGTGAGTTTGGATGGTCTTATTAATTTTTTTATTTGTGTAATGAGATGGTTCCTGTTTCTTGTTTTAAATTATTATTTTCATATCAGCAGGTGGACTTACTGATTTAAAAGAAGAAACATTTGTGAAACAAGAAGAGGAACTGCTTATCTCAGACGAAGGTGAGAAATATTTCCCTTGTAGATTGTAGATTAGCCTCAATACTGGTGCACAAAGAACTTTATTATAGAACGATATCTATAAAATGCAGATTTGGTCTCCTTTATCTTTACTTTTTTGGCCTTTCCCCATATTTTCTTGATTTATTTATTCATTATATCTTCCTATTACTTTAACTTTTGAATCAGTCCATCATCTTGGTTAATTTTTTAACTTTAGTAATTTTCTATATATAAATGGTTGACCATATAACTTAAAATATGAAGAAGATGCATTCAATATGAAGAAGATGCAGTCAATATGAAGAAGATGCAGTCAATATGA
>NW_027106422.1:2053-10582 GCF_000696795.3 Halyomorpha halys | reverse complement strand
CCGAAACGTTGGACAAATGAATAAATAAAGTGTTGAGACTGATTTGGATATAAAATTGATTTATTTAATAAATATTACCTTGTCTCAAAAAATTTTTGATATAATATAATTAAAATTAGGATTTTCATTCATCCATAAATTTGTAATGGAGTATTACAGATTAATTATCTGACCTATTCGATAATTCATTGTTATTAATATATTATTTGATATTATTGATATCAATATAATACTGGCTGATGAGAAGATACAGCTGAAGGTTTGACCATAGGGAATAGAATTTAGAGAGGGGTCATTCAGTTGAGGAGTCATTCAAAGGTGAGGCTATGTTCTTCTTCTCCCACTCCTAGAGGCCCCAGTTACTATTAACTGTGCCGTGTGCTTTCAAGCTGGATGTAGCAGTATATTCACTCGGGCAATGTACTCAGTCAGGATGGCTGACTGTCGGGATAAATGTTTTGGATAAAGGTAAAAAATAATGATTTATTTTAATCGTAATTAGTTCTTTAGACTTTATCATTTTAATGTAATGTTCTTCAAACTTAATTTTCTATAATGTCATTACAAAATAATAAAAGTAAATATAATTTAATTAGACTAATTTTTAGTTCTATTAATACCCAATTTCACTTTGAAAAATCAAACAGAACCTAATAGCTGTGATGATTCAGCTAAAATCCTAAATAAATGATTGAGATGAGGTTTTCGTATGGGGGCTGTAAGCCCTTTAAGGATGGGGGAAATGGAGCATAATGTAACTAATATTTTATTGGTTTGCTAGAGTATATCTATGATATTTATGAAGTTTTCATCAATCCTGTTGCCTAAAAATCATTTGAATACTTTTTCAAAACACTTCAAACTGTCGGTTCCTTTTTGTTTTATGTTTCATGAAAATAAGAAACATCTAGAAGCTTCTTTGTTTGAGGTCTGTTAATATACCTTCCTTTAGTTTTGGATGAAATATTTCTTTTGGGTATTCAAAATTATGTTCCTTGTTCATCACTATGGCATTTTTTATTTGCTCAAAGTTTATTTAGAGAAGTCAAAAAACCCTTGTTTTGGATTAGCACATATTTCATAATATATAAAATAATGTGGGGTATAAAAGTCCCACCAATATGGGCCACAATAGAATAAAGAATTGGGTTCTTGAAAATGGGATGTGATAAATCATTTTTGTGAAAGGATACTTTAATTACTACCAAATGAATCCCAAAAAGAGGATAATGTTCATTGATGAAAAATCAGGTAGTCCTGTGTAATTTATTGTATAAAATATTTTAGTTGCAAAACATTGCAAAATATTGTTTTGTACATTTTCAATTAAAAAATAATATTTGATTGGTTTCCACTTAATAGGTTTTTTATGATAACTTTTATTTTTTATATGATAATTTATTGCTTACAGATACCAAGGATAATAGGCATAGTGAAGAGAAGTCACATCAATCTTCTCACTGTGATTATGAATCATCCCAATCTGGACATCTGAAAAATCACATAATGGCTCATCACACAGGTGAGAAGTCCCATCAGTGTCCCCACTGTGATTATAAATCTGTAAAACATGGAAATATGAAAATTCATATAATGGCCCGTCATACAGGTGAGAAGCCACATCAATGTCCACACTGTGATTATAAATCAGCACAGTCTAGAAGTGTGGAATATCATATAATGGCCCGTCACACAGGTGAGAAGCCCCATCATTGTCCCCACTGTGATTATCAGTCTGTAAAATCTATAAGTATGAAAGAACATATAATGATCCAACATGCAGATGAAAAGTCCCATCAATGTCCTGATTGTGATTATAAATCGGCTCGAGCTGGAGATATGAAAAAACATATTATGGCCCGTCATACAGGTGAGAAGCCCAATCAATGCCCTTACTGTGATTATAAATCAGTGCGATCTGAAAGGATGAAAAGTCATATTATGGCCCGTCACACAGGTGAAAAGCCCCATCAGTGTCCTCACTGTGATTATAAATCAGTAAACTCAAAAAGTATGAAAGAACATATTATAATCCATCATGCAGGTGAGAAGTCCTATCAATGTCCTCACTGTGATTATAAATCTGCTCGATCTGCACATCTGAAAAATCATATAATGGCTCGTCACACGGGTGAGAAGCCATGTCAATGTCCCTACTGTGATTATAAATCAGTAAAATATGGAAATATAAAAATTCATATAATGGCCCGTCATACAGGTGAGAAGCCACATCAATGTCCGCACTGTGATTATAAATCAGCACAATCTAGAAGTGTGGAATATCATATAATGGCCCGTCACACAGGTGAGAAGCCCCATCAGTGTCCTCACTGTGATTATAAGTCTATAAAATCTATAAGTATGAAAGAACATATTATGATCCAACATGCAGATGAGAAGTCCCATCAATGTCCTGACTGTGATTATAAATCAGCCCGAGCTGGAGATATGAAAAAACACATCATGGCCCGTCATACGGGTGAGAAGCCCAATCAATGTCCCCACTGTGATTATAAATCAGTGCGATCTGAAAGAATGAAAAGTCATATTATGGCCCGTCACACAGGTGAAAAGCCCCATCAATGTCCTGACTGCGATTATAAATCAGTAAAATCTAAAAGTATGAAAGAACATATTATGATCAGACATGGAGGTGAGAAGTCCCATCAATGTCCTCACTGTGATTATAAATCAGTAAGATCTGGAGATATGAAGAAACATATTAAGGATCGTCACATAGGTGAGAAGCCATGTGTGTGTCCTTACTGTGATTATAAATCAGTACGATCTGAATGTATGAAAAGTCATATCATGGCCCTTCATACAGGTGAGAAGTCCCATCAATGTCCTTATTGTGATTATAAATCAGTAGGCTCTGGAAAAATGAAAAATCATATAATGGCCCGTCACACAGGTGAGAAGCCCCATCAATGTCCTCACTGTGATTATAAATCAGTAGGATCTGGAAATATGAAAAGACATATAATAGCTCGTCATACAGGTGAGAAATTCCAGGAAAAAATTTAGTTTGATGGAAAATTTTTTTGAAGTCTGAAATGTGATTACTTGTACATTGTTATATCTTGGTTCAACCTTGATTATGGTAATTATGGAGGGTACAGGTCCTGCAAGTGGGCCTATTTGCCATCAACCTTGATAAAGTAAAATTGCTAATTTAGGAATTGAAAGAATTAAATAGACTTCTTGATAAAATAGTCTGACCTTACAGAAACATATATGTAGCTTTGGCCTTTCAGGGAGGCCAGGTATGGTTGTTCTTCTTTGTCCTGGCTTGCAATTTTTATTATATATATATAAAATATACGAATATACTATAGATGTTAATAACGTTTATATTCATGGGATAGTTTTTATTGTATTTACCAAAATAAATTTTAAAAATATTGATTCCTCGATATTTGAAAAAATTCTGGTTTACGAAAAATCATATCTTAGGAATCTTTGAACATAAAGAGCTGTTATGGCTACATTTTAGAGAATTTTTTTGTTAATCTATTAATATCTACTTCAAATGTTCATTTCTTTTCAATAATTCATATTTCTATAATCATATCCTTGAACAATATGGGGAACGTTGATAATCTACTACTACCTACTGTAAAAGTGTATCAATATACCTCATATCGATATCAGTAATGAAGTTTTTCTTTTTTTTTGTTCTATTATCATGAAATTTGCTAAAAATAAAACAATTCTCCATTATGATATGACCAGCCTGACTCATATGTGTCATAGTTGTACTGAGAAACAAGCTCATCAGTGTTTGTGTTCCCAAATGTAAAAGTTTCGTTTTCTGCCTGTGTTAGCAATGTAATTTTGAAATTACCAAACCCTAAGAGACCAAAAGGAACTAAGTGCACTGCATCACATTTTCCATTTAATGTGAACCTGTTATCTTACTGTGCAGTATGTCAAGATATCAAAGAAAAAAAATTGTTTTATCAACCAAATATTTCTTTCTTGCAAAGCAGATTGGTTTATATTGCTTTAATGAAGTTACAATTTTTGTTCCTGAACTTGATTTAAGTTTCTATATTTATACATTTATCTTATATTTGATATTGATAAGTAATTATGTATTTTTATTGCAACATACCTGTGAAATGTGCAAGTACCTGTGAAAAAATTATCTGAATTAAAAAAATCAATTATTGATAAAAAAATTATGAATTTTAATCTATGACTCAACCTGCTCTTTTCTCTTTTAAAGTTCTCCTAACCCTGTACCAACCTGCCCCTTCCCTGGGACACACTGACACAAAGTACATTTTTTGAGATAATAGATGTCATTTTCTACCACATTAATTTTAAGTTATTCTATATTTATTTTTTAATATATTACTTGTGAAATGAAAAATGATCTTCACTCTGGGACCAAGTCTTCCA
Organism: Halyomorpha halys; assembly: GCF_000696795.3. Taxonomy (NCBI): domain Eukaryota; kingdom Metazoa; phylum Arthropoda; class Insecta; order Hemiptera; family Pentatomidae; genus Halyomorpha; species Halyomorpha halys. The sequence goes on along the minus strand of NW_027106422.1, from coordinate 6,175 downwards.
GGAATAAAAAAAAAAAAAATTAATGTAAATGATTCTTTATTGTTTATCTCAATACGATATAGTTCATATTCAAATAATCATATTGTCTACATATACATTTTACATTTAATTGAAGATTGGAATTTAAGAAGGTTAAGAAATAGCTGATATTTTAAGGGAGTCAGGGAGAGGCAATCATGGATGGAAATAGGCCAGGAATCTCAAAAGGAGAAGGAATGTACAACAAAGGATTTTTCGAATTTGATGGAGTTTAAATATTGATCAGGGAGTGAGGGGGGGAGAGGGAGGATATTTATACTATAATGGAGTATAAATATTGATTGGTTGGGTTCTAGTATTCAAGGAGTATATAGAGCAGAATACTTCTCTTCTGATGTAACATATGCCCTATGGTAAAATTGTGCTTCGCTGATATAACCTGTGACCATCATCGAAACTTTTTTTAGGGCTCAAGTCCTCAATTTTGGTCCTATGGATCTTGAAAGCAGGAATGAATAACAATTCATTTCTCAGGGCCAACACAAACTACATATTTATTGACCTAGGTGGGAATCAAATTCTAAACCAAGCACTTTGAGACCCTTGCCCAAACGTGTTCAGTAATCACATAGTCATGGAAACAAATTTTTTTGGAAGTGGAAAAACTTATAACGCTATTGTTTTATTTTAAATTTCAGATATTACATGTTATGCTCTCTTTATGTTTTCCAAAGTACAAAAAATTAAAATATCGATTTTAAAGTGGTTTGCACGCATATTGATTTATTTTAACTTGATAGATTTCTGACATATTAGGGTCTGTCTCTTAATACTCCTATACTTTAGGTGGTGCACAACATTTGCAACCTTTATTTTTTGGACCTTCAAAAACATATATAGACACCCTGATATATTAGAAAGCTAAAATAAATCGATGTGTATGTGAGTGTATCCTGGGTAAACAAAGAAAGATTTATCCACATGCTTGTGTGTTCTTTTGTTTTGACTTATGTCACCTATTATATTCTACTTACATTATAAAAACGAACACTATAAAGATAGGTGATATGAAAGGAAAACAGAAATATCAGCAAAGTAGGTGGTAGACGATAACAAATTGATAGAAATGGTACTTGATAACATAATGTGTGAATTCAACCTATGTACTTAAATTTTTATGTTAGTGAAATTCTTCCATTCATATAAAACTCAAAGATCACAAATATTCAGCTGTTGGTAGTTCTAAAACAATGTTGGCATTGAACACAAACATGTAGATGCAGGGTAACATGTAGATGCAGAGTAACATGTAGATGCAGGGTAACATGTAGATGCAGAGTAACATGTAGATGCAGAGTAACATGTAGGTGCAGGGTAACATGTAGATGCAGAGTAATATGTAGGTGCAGGGTAACATGTAGATGCAGAGTAACATGTAGGTGCAGGGTAACATGTAGGTGCAGGGTAACATGTGTAGATGCAGAGTAACATGTAGGTGCAGGGTAACATGTAGATGCAGAGTAACATGTAGGTGCAGGGTAACATGTAGATGCAGAGTAACATGTAGATGCAGAGTAATAGATGGAGGGTAACATGTAGGTGCAGGGTAACATGTAGGTGCAGGGTAACATGTAGGTGCAGGGTAACATGTAGGTGCAGGGTAACATGTAGGTGCAGGGTAACATGTAGATGGAGGGTAACATGTAGGTGCAGAGTAACATGTAGGTGCAGGGTAACATGTAGATGCAGAGTAACATGTAGATGGAGGGTAACATGTAGATGCAGAGTAATATGTAGTGTCCTGTAAATTTTCCATTTAAGTATGTCTATAATTATTTTATTTTCAAGTTAAAGTTCCCCAAGGCAGCGTCTTCGGCCATGTCCTCTACATCCATTTCATTGCCGACATTCCCATCAATCCTGACATGTTCCTGGCAACATTTGCCGATGATACAGCTATTCTATCCTCCCATCCTGATCCTGTAACAACCTCATTCAATCTCTAAACATACCTCACCCAGATTGAGCAATGGTGGAATTAATGACAGATAAAAGTCAAGGAATCAAAATGTACGCATGTGACTTTCACTCTCTGCTACAGCTTCTGTCCATCTGTTACTTTTAATAGTTTTCCTTTACCCAGATCCGACACAGTGTTATATCTTGGATTCATCTTAGGGAAAAGACTCACTGGGAACGAACACAATAGACTTAAAAGACAAGAATTCAACAGACGATTCAGCCAACTATACCGACTACTCAACAGAACCTCTCATCTCAATAGAAAACATACTCCTAATTTATAAGACTAAATTTAGACCTATCTGGACCTACGGACTTGAACTTTGGGAAACAGCAAATCTTCGAACATCAAACGTATCCAATCATTTCAATCCAAAATCCTTTAGAACTATAGTCAATGCACCCTATTATGTTTCCAACAGAACATTACATCAAGACCTTTATATCCCTTTTGTCCTTGACCTCATACCAACCAAATTTCATATAAACTTTTCTAATCATCCTAATCCTTTATTTCAATCCTTATTCAATTTCACCCATCCCTACAATCCACCTCATAGGTTGAAACGGCAGTGATCAAGAGACTTATTGTAAAATAAAAATGGATAATTGGAGTTCTAGCAATGGTCAGATGCTCCACTCAAGGATTGGATAGAAGAGGAATCGGGTTTAGTGGAGCCCCAAAGCTAAGTTTAATTCTATCGTTATTCACTTTTGCTATTTATTATTTGAATTATTTATATTTTCTGTTAATAGAGTGTAAATGAACTCCTCCACAAACAGTTTAGTTTGAAAAATATAGCAAATCCTCTTTTGCATAAAAAATAAATAAATAAATACACAATTTCATTGTTTTACTTCGAAATATATGTAAAACTTAACAGAATTTGTCTGGGATATTATTTTGTGTGCATTTAATTTTTTTATATTTTATAAAATTAAAGAAAACGAGAGTAGAGAGGAAATTTTTGGAACCCAAATCTAACTCTAATATGAAGAAAACCATTGAATTAACACAATGACATAGAAATAATGAGGCTTTTTTTTTTAATTATATTTAATAACCTCCTTAAATGGTGGATTTCCTTAACCACTTCCTATGGCTGACAAGAAAAACAACTCTACAATTTACATTGTTACTTATGATGTAATGTAGTGATTGACTCAAAAAAGATTAGTTTCATTAACTTATGATGATCCCTTGTTGCTAATTATGAACTACTGTGGAGTGATAAGGTGAGCTGTATGGTTCTTATGGCCAATCTTTAACATGACTTGGCATTAAATGCCTAAAGGATTAGTATGGTAAAGCTAGAAGGATCATGAGGCAGGCAATAAGGCTTTAATAAGAGCATCACTCAACACATTTTAATAACAGTTGCTTTAACACTACTATAAACTTTATAAACAATGAATTCCACAAACAGCTATTGTAAAATTCATGTTATAAAAATTAGATTGGAAGAAGATAGTCTGAGTGGCGGTCAATAAAGGTATCAAAATAGTAAAAGAAAACTATTTCTGACCAATGTTTCCCCCCACTTTGCAGGGCTAAATGATAACAAGATACTAACATTGGAAGAATCGACAGAATATTAAAATAAGTATACAGAGAATATACAAAATTATGTTAAAAAAAATTGTTTTATTTTTAAAATATATGAAAAGAAATAATTTAAGGAAGTATGCATATAGGTGGACTTGAAACTAGTTATTAATAAATACAGCCAGGTGTGATAGAATTCTAAATACTGGACTAGAATAATAAATTGCAGAAAAATACTCATTAGAACTAGTAAATATGGCAAAGGTGAACTATAGTAACAAGTAAAAAGAAATATTAAGGATATAAATAGTGAAGGAGGAGTACCTGTCAGATTGAAACAAAGATGGCAACTGGTAAGTTGGGAACAGCTATAAAATTTACCTACTTGTTCCCTAACCCTCAAGAAGGGTAAGGTTGTTTATAATATATAGGCAGCTAAACTGAAAGGATCATCCAATCTCTTGTCTAATATTAAAATAGGCAAATATCTGAGATAAATGTAGAAGTACATTATGTCTATTGGCGGTTAGATTCCAGGAGCTCAAGTACATTATGTCTATTGGCGGTTAGATTCC
>NW_027106422.1:0-1058 GCF_000696795.3 Halyomorpha halys | reverse complement strand
CAGGAGCTCAAGTACATTATGTCTATTGGCGGTTAGATTCCAGGAGCTCAACTTCTGCTAGAGGATCATATTTAGTCGCTCTGATATGATTCTTCATCAAGACTGGACCAGATTTAGTTAACCTCGTAGACGTAAAGTAATTGTTAAACGATCGTCGAGGATCGTAAAAATAGAGATGGTGGACGTGAAGAGCTATATCCAGTACATCATTCCATTGCTCAGGTCTCTTACACCATGTCCTAAGAGCAAGCACAATACTCTCCTAGATTATTCCATTACATCTTCCCACTTCCCTGTGAATTATAGGGAGACGTCAGACTAGCAACCCCATATGAAGTTAAAATCGACTTGAGATCCGCAGGCATGAAGGGACTACCTTTATCTGAAAAGATGTACGCAGACGTGCCAAAGGGAGCAAAAAGTTCAGTCAAGTGCTTAATCATAGTTCTAGGTGAGGTGTCCGTCCTTGGGAAGGCAAAGGGAAATCTCGAGAATATAGTGTGGAGGTAGCTTATTTTCTTGATTATCCTGCTTGTCCAGAAGGCCTATTCGTATATATGCGTATTCAGTTTAGAAGGTAAGGTAGTTGACAAGGAAGATGACTAGATAAGAGGAGACTAACGGATCACATCCGCTATATCTCGGAAGATGGTAACCTTGTCCTAGCGAGTAGAGGAGAGAGAGGTGACCACGAGAATAAGCATAAAATGCTGGCTCGAGAGAATACCCTCAATTTTTTTTTCTTCAAAACCCCTACAAAATTTTAATGACATATTTATGAACAATGTATTTTCTCCTTTTACTGTAGAACATCTATATTCCAAGGAGTCTTTTGGAGTATATTAGTTTTGTTGTGAGTATTTATAAAAGTGTATAATGTGTCAGGACACACATTATTTCTGAATTTAAATCTAATAAAAACGTAATCCTAATACTGCGTGACCTTACGTAGTGTGTTGCCAACGCATCGGAGGGGGGCAGGTGTTAACGTGTTGAATAACGGATTCGTACAGTACTGAAGTGAATCGAAAAATTTGATGTGTCGTCGCTTGATGAAC
>NW_027106421.1:21753-22137 GCF_000696795.3 Halyomorpha halys | reverse complement strand
TATTCATGAAGTAACAAGCTACAATATGATAATTATTCCACAGAGCGACAATCGAGTTGAACTCTAGGGTGTTGAGTAGCCGTATCGCTCAAAACATTTTTATTTATTGTTAAAAAAGAAAAAATATATATACATATTTAAAGACACTACACAAGAGGTCAATTAAAGGAACTCTATGATTAAAGTAAAAGGTAGATTTAAAAAAAAAAATCGTATTGTTTATGTCAATATTTGAACCTCAAAGGGATTAAAACATTGACAAGGAAACAAGTAACCTAATCTGTTGTGTATAAATTAATAACTTAAATTCGGATGTGTTCATGTAAATAATAGATGTGCAAATCATATTTAAAAATTGATTAATGTATTTTTTTAAATTCTGAA
>NW_027106421.1:20402-21703 GCF_000696795.3 Halyomorpha halys | reverse complement strand
TTATTCTATTTTAATAAAGTGATATTGTGAAAACTGTTTGTCTAATAATTAGAAGGGGGCCTCTACAAAAGACAGATCTACATGACTGTAATAAGGCCTATCTGGGCATATGAAGGTGAACTTTGGGGCTCCACTAAACCTTCGAATTCCTCTTGTATCCAATCTTTACAATCCAAAATCCTTCGTAAAATCCTCAATGCTCCTTACTTTGTCAACAATTAAGTATATACATAAAGACCTAAATGTTCCATATATTGCCGATCTAGCCCGAACCAGATATTATTCCTTCCATTATAAACTCCCTAACTACTCAAACCCAATAGTTTCTAACCTTGCTTCATCTTCCATTCCTGTCAATCCTCCGAGGCGCCTGAAAAAAAGATAGCCACGAGAGCTGCAGATGTAAAATGTGTTATTGCTACCAATAAGTAGTTTCTCCACACGCTTGTATCACTATATTTTAATCTTACATCAAATTTATTTAATGTGTTTGCATGTAAATACTGTGTTAAATTAGTTTAAACTAGGTTGGCATGAACCCGCTACTCCTTCTTACTTTCACTTAGTGTAATGTAATGTAATATATGGTATAATAAGTCTAATATACAGTGTAATAGTTCTTTTGCCGTGAGAATTAAGTGGTCCACACATCGTTATTGGTTACTTCAAAACTGCTACTAAACTATCACAAGTGAATACATGTTAATCCTGTTCATTTAGTTACATAGTTACATAGTGTGGTGTATGATAAATTTTAATTTATTTATATGAAAGGAATCTACTATATACAACTTGGCTCCTAGAATGTCCTTGGAAAGAGGCGACTAATCTCTACAATCTATAATGTAGAATAATCTCATATCTGACATGGAAGATATTTATAAAGATGAGAAGGTAGGGATAGAGCAGAACTAGAGGAAGGAGATTTCGGTTGATAGCAATGTCAAAGGAATTTGGAAGACAGGGACCAAACTTTGACAGCATGCTATGATATTTATTAAAAGGCGGGTGTCGCGAACAAACTTTTTTTTTTTTTTATTATTCCCCTCCGTGCCTTTTTGGCATACGGGGTGCGGAAGCAGTGGGGTAGTGCGCGCTGGGATTGCGCATGCCACTGCTTCCAATGATCCTCATCCGTTCAGTAGGCCCTTCTGGTGCGCATCTGTCTGGGTGCCTCCTGTAGTCTGGTCCAGCTTCATCTTCTTCTGGTGGCTCGCCGATGTTGGGCGGTCAAGTCCTTCCCATCGTGTAATGAGTGGGCCCCACCACCTCCTTCCACCCGTAAATGAACTCCTTGAAGA
>NW_027106421.1:19918-20352 GCF_000696795.3 Halyomorpha halys | reverse complement strand
GCGTCTCCTTTCTATGGACTCCGGGACATTCAGGAACACCTGGAAATGATGCAGCGGATAAAGCGGCTAAAGAGGCTGCTACAATGAACGTTCCAACACTCCAAATTTACGAGCCAAAAGATATAAAGGCATTTTTAAGGAACAGAATCCGAAAAAGTTGGGATTCAATGTGAGCGACGTACCACTCACCAATAAACTAAGAAATGTTTTAAAAAAACACACACAAATGTGGACAAGTGCCATAAGGGGAAACAGAAGAGAAGAAGTGGTAGTGGCAAGAGTAAGAATAGGACATTCCAAATTAACTCACCTTCACTTAATCACAAAAGAGGAACAACCTATATGCCAAACCTGTCAGTCACCACTATCGATAAAGCATATAATTGAAGAATGCTCATAATTTCGTCAAGCCTTCGAAAATAATAAAATTCCTC
>NW_027106421.1:15773-16370 GCF_000696795.3 Halyomorpha halys | reverse complement strand
AAATGACCAGGAGAAGTAATAACACCTAAAAATAAAAAAGTAGAAAGGGTCTGGTTTAGATTTGTTATTTATTTATTTATTATTATATATTTTTCCTTTATTGTTATCTATTCCCATCTTATTCCTTAGTTTTCCGTCTCTCATTGTGTACAATTTTTGTTTTTTATTTCTCTTACTTCTGATTTTCAACTTTTACGTGTTATTGCGTCTAAAGGCTTAAAACAAAATCAGAAACATCAAATGTATAAAAATAATTTAATATAAATGAAAAAATAAATAAATCCTCTAAAACATCATAAATCTCAAGGAAACTCATTCACAAAGACCTTAACATCCCATTCGTTGCAGATTTGACCCAAAACAGATTTGCGTCTTTTCATTCCAAATGTCTTAACCATCCTAACATACTCTAATACTCTATAGTTGTTGAGTATTTTTTTTATAAAGTAAATTACAATTATTATTTTTCCTCAAGCGCGACACCTCAGTAAATTATTCAAGGCTTATTCTCCTTTTTTTCAAGTTATTTATCTCTACAATTTTATAAAAATTTTACAGACGAGAGAAACCCCTTGACCTATGACTGAAGTTCACTCA
>NW_027106421.1:15206-15723 GCF_000696795.3 Halyomorpha halys | reverse complement strand
GCAACGAATGGGATGTTAAGGTCTTTGTGAATGAGTTTCCTTGAGATTTATGATGTTTTAGAGGATTTATTTATTTTTTCATTTATATTAAATTAAAATTATTTATATGTAATTGATGTTTCTGATTTTATTTTAAGCCTGTAGACGCAATAATACGTAAAAGTTGAAAATTAGAAGTAAGAGAAATAAAAAACAAAAATTGTTCACAATGAGAGACGGAAAACTAAGGAATAAGATGGGAATAGATAACAATCAAGAAGAAATATATAATAATAAATAACAAATCTAAACCAGACCCTTTCTACTTTTTTAGTTTTAGGTGTTATTACTTCTCCTGATCATTTTAAACCTAACTTAAACCTTTAAACCTAATAATAATTCATTTTATAACTTAGAGTTGGGCAAAATTAGCTATAGTTGAAAGTAATAGCTAAAAATGGCATGGATACAATATTTATTTGTGAATAGTTCATTCATGAATAACATACAAGACTGAAAAGACAGGAAACTGCTCGTC
>NW_027106421.1:14617-15156 GCF_000696795.3 Halyomorpha halys | reverse complement strand
TTATCAATCAGTGTTATGAAACTGTTATATATCACTTTCATACTAATTGTATAAGCAATTAGATTTTTTTTAATTTAATTTTTTTACTATCAGGGAATTAATAATTCATTGGCCGTAGTAATACTAATTGACAACGCGTCTAACGCATTCATTATCACGTTCAGATAAATCTGAATTTTTTTCATCTGTATCCATGTAAATGGATTGAATCAAGGATAAAACTTAACATAAATATTATTAATTTTTTAAGATATTTACATAGAATTTGTAAATATGTATATATGTTCATATAATTAACATAAATTCATTTTTTCCCTTTTATTTTATCAGTATTAGAATATTTTTTATTTATTTCATGTAATTTACAACTGTACAAAATAATACAATAGGTAAATATGTTGTATGTTTCATATACACTTGAAAATCTTGGGAAGGAACCACCCTTCGGTGGTACTTCAAACATTAATTTCAATTAGAAGGTCCCGTGCCCATCTTCTTTTCAGACGCCTCGGAGGATTATCAGGGATTGTTAAGGATGA
>NW_027106421.1:13214-13661 GCF_000696795.3 Halyomorpha halys | reverse complement strand
TACGCCAGTATCTTTGTCACAATTAGTGTTTCCTTCAGGGGAGTGCCATAAATCTACTCTACCTACTAAGCAAAAATGACGTTAAGAGGTAGGGACAAGCCACACCCCTTGAAGGCAACTTAACGTTAAAGCTAATAGGAAATTCGCACATTAATGTAATTATACGTGAAATAATTCGTTTAATTGAAAATGTAAAAAAAAAAATAAAACTTGTAAATGATATTTCCAATAATTTGCTAAATCTATAATGAATTTTTATTCAGCCGTTCTCGAGAAATTCGTGCTTCTTCTTCTCTGTTCTGTTCAGACTCATTTTAATGTGAATATAGAGGATCTAAAAATATATTTAATTATTTAATAATAAATAAATCAAAACTTGTATCCTTTTGTGTCTCAACACTTTTTATTTCAACAGTCCAACGTTTCGGCCATTTTAGCCATCCTCAA
>NW_027106421.1:9984-11264 GCF_000696795.3 Halyomorpha halys | reverse complement strand
GATAATTACCTTGTAAATAGTATTTTTAGTATTTAGTTTTATAGTTTTAGTTATATAGTTTTATTAGTATTTAATTTAGTTACATTTATTTTTATTTGTATTGTTTTATTTAGATTTAGATATTTGAAAAGAAAAATGTGTAATTATATTTGTTTGTAATAATGAGTAATAGAGACAGTTGCTTGGGGTGATCATTGTTGCTAAGAGGCGTCATCTAGCAACGGACCGACCATCTTGGATTTTTAGGGCAGTTGCGACTAATTAGTGGCCCTAATAGCGTCCTCAGCAGCCCTGTCTGCCCTTATAATTTAATAGTTAGGACATTTTTAGTGAGTTAGTGAGTCATTACAGTTCGGAACCAGACCTTTTCTGTGTTTCCACTTTATTAATTGCAGTTCCGACTAATTAGTGGCCCTGGTAGCGTCATTAGCAGCCCTGTCTGCGTTCATTTTGTCGGCTCGCCTAATACAACACGACTGTTGGATATTCTGTTGGATATTCGATATTCCATCAATGAGCCAATACACCAACTCTGGACCATTGCAGAGGTTTATTTAGCTACTAGAGCTGCGACCTACACATCTCGGCAGCACTCTTCCTCGGACCTATCGGAGTGGAGCAACCCTACATCGACCAGTAGTATTTATTTTACATATTTATATTGTTTGTAAATTTGTCTCTTTTGTTTTATTAATTTATTTATATAATTTTATTTTTATCTGAAAGACCCTTTTATTTTGCTTGTATTCATTATTAGTTATGCTTTGTTTATGTTAGTTTTTAGTTTGTTTTTTTTTTAACATGTTTAAATTGAACCAAATAAATGTTTAATCAGAGCCAGTTTTGTTTTTTGTTCACATTTAAAGCCTTCCAACAAAAAGACATAGTCGATTTGAGGTGGCTTTAACACATATATTATTTGAAAATATTGATCTTGTTAAGCAAATGTAGTTTCAAAATGCCGTTTGTTAGCCTTTCACTTAGCAACTAAATAGTTTTAATTTCTGGAGAAGTTTGTCTGGGGGTGCGGTCAGCAAAGAACAACATAAATAAACAAAACCATAATTATTTATTTTATGCCATCGTTTCGACCTGAGTTTCAAGTCTTCATCAGGGGTTGTGGCGTAGAAGGTAGGCTCGCAACTGCTACGTTTGTAACAAAAGCGACAAATATAATTTCTGCTACGTGCTGAAACGTCGGCATAAAATAAATAAATATGGTTTTGTTTATTTATGTTGTTCTTTGCTGACCGCACCCCCCGACAAACTTCTCCAATCAT
>NW_027106421.1:7264-8264 GCF_000696795.3 Halyomorpha halys | reverse complement strand
CCTTGAGGATGGCTAACATGGCCAAAACGTTGGACTGGTGAAAAATAAAAAGTGTTGAGACAAAAAAGGATACAAGTTTTGATTTATTTAATAAATAATTACTTAGTCTCAAGAAATTGAAATAATATAATTAAATAAATAACTTTAAAAATCGCCAAATATGCAAAACTGGAGCAACCTGGAAAGCAATAGCCCAAGATGGACAGGCGTGGAGAAGACTGGTTCGAGGGCCAACCATGAACAAGATTTGTAGACAGAACCGAAAAAAAAGTATACATGTGTGTTTAATTATATATATTGACATCACAACCCACCCTAACACAGTGCTAACAACATACGCTGATGACACATGTTGGAATCCACACAAGACTGAAACGACAAGAAACTACTCGTAGATTCCGATTGCTACAACACTTAACTTGACAAACGTTTAAAACTTCCCATTCACTACAATAAATTATTATACACTACGATAATCAGACCAATTTGAACATATGGAATTGAGCTCTGGGGCTCTGCCAAACCATCAAATTCCTCCCGCATTCAATCCTTACAATCTAAAATTCTACGTAAAATCCTTGATGCTCCTTATTACGTTACAAATAAACTCATCCACAAAGACCTTAACATCCCATTTTTTGCAGATTTGGCCCAAAACAGATATGCGTATTTTCATTCCAAACTCTTTACCCATCCTAACCCATTAATTCTTAATCTCTCATCCTTAACAATCACTGATAATCCTCCGAGGCGTCTGAAAAGATGGCACGGGACATTCTAATTTAAATTAATGCTTGAAGTACCACCATTGGGTGGTTCCTTCCCAAGATTTTCAATCGTATTTGAAACATACAACATATTTACTTATTGTATATATTATTTGTACAGTTGTAAATCACATTAAATAAATTAAAAAAAAGATTTGTTCAACTTTCTGCATCGTTTGTAGGTAAATCAAAATAATATTGACAGTTATTGGGTTTTACCATGTTTTTGATCA
>NW_027106421.1:4277-5681 GCF_000696795.3 Halyomorpha halys | reverse complement strand
ATGTAAACAAAACAATCTACTTCCGTTACGGGACACTTTTTCTAACATTGCATCCCGCAAAATGATTTATAAGACGTTGTCACGTCAAAAATATTAAGATAAATAATAATTCTTAATAAAAGATAAAAGTAAAGTTACTAACAAAAACAATGACATTTATGCATTTAACAAAATAAATAATTGACTTCTACTGTAAAAAAAAAGAAAGAAAGAAAGTGAATTTAAGAAAAAGATGAAAATAAAAAAAAATAAAGAAATTAAGATAAAATAAATAGATTAAAATACACAACCGGTGTAGAAAGTTGAACAAATATTTTTTATTTATTTATTTAATGTGATTTACAACTGTACAAATAATTTTTTTTTTTTCTGACCTCCTAGAAAAAAATGAAAACAATAAATTAATTATATACATAGAGATAAGTGTATATATACAGGTGTGTTACATCTTGGATTGCCAGTGTGGCATTATAAGATAGGCTGCCGGGTCCGCTGAAGGCGGTGTCGTCAATGATGGCATGAGCCTGCCGTGAGCCAGTATAAGTAAATAATATATACAATAAGTAAATATGTTGTATGTTTCATATACACTTGAAAATCTTGGGAGGGAACCACCCATTGGTGGTACTTCAAACATTAATTAAAATTAGAAGGACCCGTGGCCATCTTCTTTTCAGACGCCTCGGAGGATTATCGGGGATTGTTAAGGATGAAAGATTAAGAATTATTGGGTTAGGATGGGTAAGGAGTTTGGAATGAAAAGACGCATATCTGTTTTGGGTCAAATCTGCAACGAATGGGATGTTAAGGTCTTTGTGGATGAGTTTATTTGTAACGTAATAAGGAGCATCAAGGATTTTACAAAGGATTTTGGATTGTAAGGATTGAATGCGGGAAGAATTTGATGGTTTGGTGGAGCCCCAGAGCTCAATTCCATATGTCCAAATTGGTCTGATTATAATAGTGTATAGTAATGTTTTGTAGTGATTTTTTTTTTTTCCGCTCCCTCTAAAACAAAAAAAACAATTAATTAGTGAATGCTTTATTGTGTGAAAAACGAATAAATCGTATTGAGTATTACCTTTTACTAACTTAGCTATTTTAAGGTTACCTGTAGTGTTTATTTATTATTTGTGAAATGGCCATTCTAAATGGTCCTATTTTTAAAATCAGGGGGTGAGGAGCCTCCTCATGTTGATTCGCATAGAAGAAAGAGAAAATAAAAACATTAATTATTAAAGACAATAGATAATGGTAAAATAATAAGAATGTAGTTAATGTTTTTTTTTTTTCAAACCTCTTTATTTTTATATGGTTACAGAATACATAATAATATAATTCAATACATTATACACATATGAATGGAATATGGTTCGGGTGCGGTAAAAAAAAACTCAAATAGTA
>NW_027106421.1:0-597 GCF_000696795.3 Halyomorpha halys | reverse complement strand
GTTTAAAAAAAATTTTTTTTTCTTCAGAGCTCCATATCGTTAAAAATATCACAAAAACTAGAAAATCTAATAAGACATCATTTAAAATAGATTTTTAAAATATAAGCCTTAATCTAATCTATTTACGTTGAATAGTTCCCGAGATTTGCTTTTTTAGAAAGCAAAATTTCGTAAAAACGTACAAAATGAGTAGTTAGAGAGTTTATTTTAGTAAATATATATTTCAGGAACCATCCATTAGACGTATAAATTACCATTAGCATTTAAATGAAAGCTAGATTAATGTGTTATAAAGTATATGATATATGACAAAATATATCCACAGAATGTTGATTTCTAGATGTTGAGATAAAAGTTTTGATTTATGAATAGGTAGGTATATCTCAGGAACCATTAGACGCAGAGATGTTTGCCAGAGCTCAAATTAAAGCTAGTTTAGCGTACTATAAATTTAGTTCATGGCACTTATTCTCGTAGGAGTTGCAGGTTAAAATGATGTTATGATATTTGTTAAAATAAAGTTATTTCTAGTCGCACTATACTCCGACCTATCTGGACCTACGGACTTGAACTTTGGGGAACAGCTAAACCGTCGAA
>NW_027106420.1:4500-5465 GCF_000696795.3 Halyomorpha halys | reverse complement strand
ATGTAGATGTTTTCAAAACGTTATAATTTAATTTTAATTTTGAAAGAATGGAAACGAAGGTACTAGGCGATATTGGCCAGGAGGCAGAAGATTCGCTCAAGGATTGGATGAGGATGAGGTAATTTCAATTTTTACTAATGATGAGGCAAATACTAATTTTTAGTTTTATATCTGTTAATCATTGGACTCTAATAAAATAGTCTTACGATATCTTTAATTATTTAATAATTTTAAATGCCTCTATAGTAAGGTTAAAATTATTTATATCTACCTCTGTTAGTAATGTAGATGTTTTCAAAACGTTATAATTTAATTTTAATTTTGAAAGAATGGAAGCGAAGGTACTAGGCGATATTGGCCAGGAGGCAGAAGATTCGGTGAAGGATTGGATGAGGATGAGGTAATTTCATTTTTATTTATATTATTCATCAAGAGTAATTTTAGATATTTGTATTTTTTTTTAATATTTATAATTTTAAATGGTTCTGTATGCCATGGTCCAGATCAGTTTTATCTCTTTTAGTCATAAATCTCCATGTTTTATAACGTTATAAGTGTGTACTAATTTTTCATTTAAAAAAAAATGGTAAACAGTATAGACTCAGTCTAACTGCTGTCGTAGAAAACTTATCCAATTTGTCTAAAGGTATTCCATGCGATCAAGAGATGATAGGAGAGCAGGTAAATTATATTGACCTATCTTTGTAGTAATTTTTTATGGTTTATATCGTTGTAATTGTTTTTTAATTTTTAATGAATGGCAAAGGGAATAGACTCTGAATACAGGAGTTATTAGAAAACCTAACCAAATTATGTGGCGGTATTCCATGTGATCATGAAGTTAAAGGCAACCTAACCAAACTATGTGATCGTATTTCATGTGATTATGAAGTTAAAGACAACCTAACCAAACTATGTGACCGTATTTCATGTGATTATGAAGTTAAAGACAACCTAACCAAACT
>NW_027106420.1:1128-2280 GCF_000696795.3 Halyomorpha halys | reverse complement strand
TATTGTTAAATTATTCTCAGTTTTTCATATTCTTTAATTCAAATATTATGTTTTTTCCTTTAATGTCCTACACTTTTTAATCATAATTGTCAAAATAAAAATATAAGAACTGCAGTCTTTAAGTTCATATAAAAAATGTGTGATGCGCATTCCACAAATGACTTTCTTATTATTATAGTATTCTCAGTTCCTCATATTCTTGAATTCAGATATTATCCTTTTTTCTTTAATCTCCAACACTTTTTTTCATAATTGTCAAAAGAAAGATATAAAAACGTTACTCCTAATGTTTAAATTTAAAAAAAATGTGATGCGCACTCCTCAAATGACTTTCTTATTGTTAAAGTATTCTAAGTTTTTCATATTCATGTATTCAAATATTATGTTTTTTATTTTAATAGCAAACGTTTCTTTTAATAGAAACTTTTTATTATAATAGACACAATAAAAATATAAAAACTGTATCTCTAGTGTTTGAAAAAAAATTGTGATGCAATGCACTACGCAAATGATATTCTTATTGTTAAATTAATCTAAGTTTTTCATATTCTTGAATTCAAATATTACTTTTTTTGCTTTAATCTCCGATACATTTAATTATAATTGTAATTATAGAAATTTAATAACTGCAATCCTTAAGTTTAAATAAAAACTCCGCAAATGACTTTCTCATTGTTAAAGTATTCTCAGTTTTTCATATTCTTGAATTCAAATATTATGTTTACTCTTTTAATCTTCTTCACTATTTATCATAATTGTAGAAACCAAAATATAAAAACTGTAGTCTTAATGTTTGAATAAAAAAATGAGTGATGCGCACTCCGCAAATGACTTTCTTATTTTTAAAGTATTCTCGGTTTTTCATATTCTTGAATTCAAATATTATGTTTACACCTTTAATTTTCTTCACTATTCATCATAATTGTAAAAACCAAAATATAAAAACTGTAGTCTTAATGTTTGAATAAAAAAATGTTTGATACGCACTCCGCAAATGACTTTCTTATTTTTAAAGTATTCTAAGGTTTTCATATTCCAGAATTCAAATATTAACCTTTTTCCTTTAATCTCCTACACTTTTTATCATAATTGTCAAAATAAAAATATAAAAACGGTAGTCTTAGTGTTTAAATAAAAAAAGTATGATGCGCA